>NC_045163.1:3481106-3498606 GCF_900700415.2 Clupea harengus | reverse complement strand
TTCCCACACGTGAATAACTGATAACATTTTCTTGAAGAGGACTCAAATCAGATATCATGTTCACATTTTATCCTCATGACTATCACAAGACAAGAGCTATGATTGAGTGCTTAGATACTGAGAACAAAGACGTTTTTTATTGTTTGACGTTAATCTCTTTCGTTTCCACCCTCTTTGTGTCACAAGGTTTATGTTCATCCTGCTGTTGAAGTCTTAAGACATTGTTAATAAATAAATGAATAAAACACAATGTTATCTGGATGCCTCCATGACCTAAGTACACCTGGCAAGGGAAATGCGTTGTGGGTTGTGGGAAATTGGAAAACAGGGGGCCCAGAGAAAGTGAAGCAATGAGGGTCACCATCAAGGTCAAAGCAGAGGTGACCCCCACACCAGTGCTTCCATGACAACAACAACTACGGCAATTTTTCAGAGGTACGCATTCCAGAGAACATAATCTATTTTCATATTTCATTTTCCTCATGACCGCACAGGTGACCTCTGATATGTAAGGAGAAGAAAAAGCAATAATGTTTACAGGGGCAGCGTATCATTCATCATTAATGAGCTCTTCCTTGTTTCTCCTCATTTGTAAGCTCTCTCTGGATGCTCTCTGTCATTGTGCTTATCATGTTTCTTGTGCTCTATCACTGTCCCAGCCCTCCTGTAGGGAATAAACCAGGAACACGTTTGCCGGGATGCTTCAAAGCACAGCCCCGGCTGGGATGCCAATTAAGCCATGTTTCAGTTGTGGGTGTAGGGTAAGAGTGGGTGGGGAGCGGTGGTAGGAGAGATCACGTGGAGCACTGAGGGCTCTCTATCAGGTGACATTTGCCACTCAACCAGGAGGAAACAAATGACTCCAGGTATACAATAGATGGAGTAAGGACAGCAGAAACCTCGCAAAAGAATAATAGTGTCTCAAATAGTGCCCTGCTCAGCGGCGGCAGCTGGCTGCCAAACGTGTTTTGAGTTAAGTCCCAGACATAATATGGCGTGATAAAAACACGTATAAAGCATCTCGCAGGAGCTGATTGGGAAGGAATGAAGGTAACCTGATTCCCCTTTCGACGGGAATGTCTGGAAGACCTTAATGCGCTACAAGATGAGGAATTTGGTGAGGAATAAAAGCTGTTTAAAGAATTGACACCTCATGGAAACCGTAGCTGCGTTTTTATGTCTGTCGAGAGTCAGCACCAGGCCAGGCCTGATTGTAAAACTGAAGCAGGGTTATATTCATTAATATTGTTTGAGAACCACATGGTAATACTGTTTGGCTCAATGACACCCCTGTGTGCACGTGAGGCTGGGTCTTGAACTGTAGTTTTAGGGGATGTGAAGGTCAGTCACTTTATTTTAAAAGAGCTCATATTTTAAGAATATGGTGACTTTGTGGCTTTGCATGTCTTTGTTCAGAGTTACACGGCGAAGGGTTTGTGAAATTGATGCATGCTTGGAACACGAATCTCCGGGTTGTTCCGTGAGGTTTATGTCAATATTAAATCAATTTGATGCAATGCACTCTGCCAGTTGGCCGTCATGCCGAAACAACGCAAATCTGACTGAACGTGCCATGTAGTTGCCTTAAATGAAATATACAAGTACAATGCATATCCAAAAACAATCCTGATAAGAACAGAGCCAGAGCTAGAGCTAGACACATAAATCTCCTTAACCAAAGCTAAATTCTTTCTCTTGCAGAAAGCAAATATTTTTGTAGTCCAAGATTATACAAAGTCATTGGACATTCAAGATCTTTGCTGCCTAACAACCTTTACATCCAAACTGAGCTGACCTACTGGGATGATGCATAAGGGAGAAATGCAGACAGGCATTCTTTGAAAAAACAAAACCTTTCAGCAAGCATTGCACTTGGTGTCTGTCCTTAGTGCCTCTGAACAGTCCAAGGTAGAGTACAAATGGAAACTTTGACCAGAAAAGGAATGCTGACGGCACTGAGACTCAAAGGCAGACACCAGACAGACGTGCCGGCATAAATAGCAGCAGAAAAACCTATTCATCTGAGGATTCATACAGCCCGTCTCACATAGTCTTTCTCAAGAATAAACCACATGCCGTGTGCTCTGCAGGGCTACCATTGATTACTTTTTGGTCACAATACACACACACACACACACACAACGACAAACACTCACTCACAATTACATATGTATACAGAATACAGATACACAAATTCCAACAAATTCAAAAGGGATATTTTCCCCTCACCACAAAAGATAAGGTAATTTGTGGTGAAATATAAGAGTACAAATACATTCCCAGATAATGCACAAGGAGTTGCTGTTCAAGAAAGGCTGGAAAAATGACAGCAAAAAGCCGACTGAACATCATGTCAAAGCTTCCCACTGGGCTTGATGAGGACTGAAGTGACATCTTCACACTTAATTTATATCAAGGTGCTGTAAACACATCAAGATTCTGGAAATGAGAATCAGGGGAAAATGCCATTATCCTACTGCAAATTGAGAAGGGGACCACAGGCCTCGTGATATTACTGTCATTCATCACCAGTGTTTTCATGATGCTTGATGAGATTGTTGATCTATTGATCTAACATGCTGGGTTCAACCAATTCACATTTTCTTAATGCTGGATTGTCGGGGCAAGGGTAATTATGCAATACATAAAACATACTGTATGCTTAGAAAAATCTCCCATCAAAGCCACGGTGTCAGTAATGTCTGTGGCCAAGACAGAAACCTAATGTAATTGCACAGTTTTTTTGTCTATTGCGATTCAGTCTGACAAAGATGAAAAGGAGAATTCGGTTTACCCTGGGCGCTGGGATTTGTACATGCTTGTGAGGACGTGGGAAATATATGTTTGTTTGTATTGGCTGTTCCACCCTCGGGGCACACAAGCTGACCTAGGTGATATGTCACCAGCAAGAGAGATTGACAGACAGGCGCTGTACTCCTGTGACTTATTGACAGACTGTCCCACAAATATATGCATGGCTGTGTCCTCTCAGGAGAGGGTCACATACATGCACACTAATGAAAGCCAATCTCCACCGACTCCTCCTGTAGGGTTATGCACTCAAAGAAAGCAAACAAAGGTATTAATCTATTAAAAATAAGCACCAGCTTGCTCTGGTTTTCTATGTTATGGACCGTACCATGGGTAATGTTACTGAAGTGTAGCATAGAATGGCAGCCTCGAAAGCTAGGTCCTTCTGTGGTGAGGAGTTGAATGGCAGCCTCAAAAGCTAGGTCCTTCTGAGGTGAGGAGTTGTGGGAATTGCTTAGATTAGATTAGATTAGAAGATGGTGCCCTGTTTGGTCCAGCTTTGGGCAGACCTCTGGTTTAACAAAACCAGTTCGACTTGACTGCACAAATATTGTGCTTCTCTGGTTTTTGAATGCACCTGCCAAACAAAATATTGATCTAGTGCTTTGAAGATAGTTTTGACAGTTTGTATACTGTTTAAAGTAACCCCATTTCCACCATCAAAGAGTGCTGGCTGTTTATTCCTGTGTGTTTTTCAGCTAATTTTGGGCTTTCATGAGTGAGTCAGACATGGCCTTTTGAACTGTACAAACTGACCCAGACAGCTGGCAAAGATCTTGTGCTTCGTCTCATTTGCTTGGGGCACTAATGAGTCCGATGGCTTTCTTTCAAACCAGAGCACGAGCCCCAGACACGAGCCCTGTTAATGTGCACCAGCACTGTGGCTACTGTCTCGAGCGCTCCTTTGGAACAGAAAGAGGACACACGCTACATGCTACATGCTACATGTTACATATTCAATCTTCTAGCAGGTTTGCCGTGGCCCAAAGGCTGTGTTTGTTTATCTGTGAAATCCTTGTTGTACAACACCACTCGTCACACTTGTTATACTCTGGCCAAAACAGCTAAAGCACGATGAGGCACTGATAAAGCTGATCATTTTCATGTGATTCCACTTTCAGTCAAGACAAAAAAGGTTGGAAAAGGACACACTTTTTTTTCTCTCCCCTATTTCAGTTTTTTTTTTCCTTCTCTTGAAGTGGTGCCAGTGGTCACATGGTTCCATGGAGATGTGTCCAGACGTCTGACTGCCGTGTCGCCCGTGGGCCAAATGCCGACTGAGGGGATTAAGGGCCGATAACCGAGTGGGTGGTGCTGGGGTCAGCGCGGCTCTGCGTTACCGTGCCACCACAAGCGTAAGCTAAAGCCCCGATGAATAATGGATGCCTCGCTTTTCAATTTTCATCCACGTCGATACCTGACCCGCTGTTGACCCCGGGAACAGCAGCACTCCACATTAACGTAAACAAAAGGAGATGGAGGTGAGGTGGGAGGCTCGAGCCACTGTGAGGCAGCTCCCTCATCCTGCTGCTATCACAATATTTCTGCTTGTGGATGGACAAGAAGTGAATGCTAACATTCTCTCTGGGATCGTTTCCTGGGTATTAGTGCATTGTCGTGTTATTGTCTGTTAACTGCTTATAGAAATTTGGATCAAACAGCAGGATCTGGATTCAAATAATGCATAAACATTTTAATTTTTTGTTTTGGATTCTGACACTGTTTCGTTCTACATTCCCAACTGGCCAAGTTGAGAAAACTCCTGGAACAAAAACAAAGTGTGCTGTCTCGGCTGTCTATCATTTTTCAATGTTGCATTGGCAGCCCCAGTTGTCTGCAAGCATGAGAAAATGGATTATAAAACGAAATGATACAAAAATACAACTAGCTAACATGTCCATTCTCTTGTCACCAGGCATGTCTATACAGATGTGCATGATGCCTGGGCCTGAGACAAAATTATTGAAACCACCCCAATTAAAGAGGACCTATTATGTGTTTCCCTTTATTTTAGTGTGTTTTTTGCTTTTTGTGGTCTGCAACGTTACAAAGCTCAAAGTACATGCCAGAGAGAGTAACTTTCTCCCACAGAAGACAGCTTTTCTCTGCCTGAAAACCTGTTCAAGACACCTTGTTTTTTGTTATAAGATGATGCAGTCTCGTAATACAATCCTTATTGCCCGCCTAGGTGACCAATCGGAGGACACTGGACTCATCGGGAGGGGTGACTTAAAGATACAGCAGCTCTAACAGAGCATGTAAATCTATTCAGGTAGACCCCCAAAATAAAATGATGAACATTGAGCATCATAGATCCTCTTTAAAGTAAAAAATATGCTTGACAGCAGACTTGGATTATTCAACATCAATGCTTTATTGTCAATTTGACTTTCATTAAAAAAAAAATGAAAATAGAAATACAAAATCACATTAGTAGCCTAGCCAATTAACTCATAAGATGATAATCAGTTCCAAACGTTAAGTTAACAAATGTCCAATGATGATGTTGACCATCGCTTTGAAATTCTAAAGTGAGTGTGCGTCAATAACAGAGGTGTAAACGAATTACATTTACTCACGTTACTGTAATTGAGTAGTTTTTTTGTGTACTTTGCAATTTTTTCAGTAGTTTTTGAAATCGGTCATTTTACTTTTACTTAAGTAGATTTTGACTGAAGTATTGTACTTCACTACATTGGAAATCACATCGTTACTGAGTAAAAATAAACAAACACTGCAATAACTTTTCGAGTTATCACATTCATTTAAAGCTGTTCATCAGTAGAGTGCCTCCAGCAAAAATGTTGCAATATGCCGAAAGTAAATGTATTTGTATGGCACAGAAAACCGATTGACGCTGGATAAAGTGACGAAACGTTAATACAACGGCAAGGAGTGACAGGAGTATCAATGAATAACACATTACTTTCTGACGGGCTAAGGTAGTTGTCAACTTGCTATTGTTAGCTTCAGTTTTATGGCTCCATAAACAGCGAAAATAGCTTATTGCTTTGTGAGGCGTCTCGAATTTTCTTCCAAAATCCTGGTAACATTTGCAGTTTTTTCGTGAATGAACAAATATCTTGAACTGACATATTCTTCAAGGTGTATACAAATTGTGCGTGACGTGATGCTATATATTATGCTAAAGGCCTACCCAATGAGTTGCGCAAACACTATTAGGCCAGGCAAATTAACCCTTTTTGGAGCCAATAATAGAATTAATTGTAAAAGAATTTTTTTCAGCATAGATCATTTCTATGAGGTGTCCAGAACAACATACTAAAAGTCCTAAGAAATCCTAGTTGAGGAAATATGTTTAATTCTCATCAATCTGAGATGTGTGCTAATAATGCATGGCAAAAATACACCTCAAAAATGTAATTTTTTTCCTTTACTCCTATCAAAATGAAACTTTACACAATGAAAGTACCCATGAAAAGTAACATTTTTTGTATTACAAGTTTCTTTGAAAATGAATTTTAATATGCAAATGAGCTATACACTAATCGAATATGCCCAAAATACAGCCAAATAGGCTTATTTTTTTCCTTTACTCCTACCACAATAAAACTTTACATAGTAAAAGTATACATGAAAAGTAACTTTTTTTGTATTACAAGTTTCTTTTTAAATGAATTTAAATATGCACATGAGCATCACACTTATTGAAAATGTCCTAATTGCAGAAACACCATACCCCTGGCAGGTACTACCAAGCCAGGCAGTTTTCAGGTTAGAGGCCAGTCTAAAAGCAGCATTGCCATCTCCCATTGGCAGTAGGATGATTGGATGAAGATTGGGCCGATGTATTTGTCATACATATGAAGGTGTTTCTGCCTATGGACATATTCAATAAGTGTGGAGCTCATGTGCATATTCAAATTAATTTCAAAAGAAACTTGTAATACAAAAAAAGTTACTTTTCATGTATACTTTTACTATGTAAAGTTTTATTGTGGTAGGAGTAAAGGAAAAAAATAAGCCTATTTGGATGTATTTTGGGCATATTCGATTAGTGTATTGCTCATTTGCATATACAAATTAATTTCAAAAGAAACTTGTAATACAAATTGTTTTACTTTTCATGGGTACTTTCATTGTGTAAAGTTTCATTTTGATAGGAGTAAAGGAAAAAAATTACATTTTTGAGGTGTATTTTTGCCATGCATTATTAGCACACATCTCAGATTGATGAGAATTAAACATATTTCCTCAACTAGGATTTCTTAGGACTTTTAGTATGTTGTTCTGGACACCTCATAGAAATGATCTATGCTGAAAAAAATTCTTTTACAATTAGTCTGTCGTAAAACGCTATTTTGCCTGGGCTATATGGAGATACTAAAACAGCGCCTTGACAAGCAGTGGAGCACTGCGTGGACACTGATGCGTTGCATCGTAATGTGCATCTGGCCCTTAAATGTAACGTTACAACCTACAAAACGGCCTAAATGTCAGATATTTAACTTAGCTAATTGAGATGCTGGTCGTTTATTGGTATATTCAATAGTAGTTTTGCACAATTCCAAACTGAAAGCTTGCTAGATAGTCTTTGCCTGTTCCAACTTGTTAAAAAGGTTAGCAAGCTACAGTACGTTAGCATATTATGCTATATTACACATTTGCTTTTTAGGAGACCTGTTATTAACAACGACTACAGGTACTCTAACAACATTACACACATACGTTTTTATTGCTGCCGTCATGTCTCATTATTACATAGGAAGAGCACAGTCTGCTATCAAATAATTCCTCAGTTCTGTCTTTAAAACAAGTGCCCTCACACTTACATTGTGGTTGATTTTAGTTTTATTTGAGTGATTTTGGAAGTCAAAACACTAGCGACCTTGATTTGCACTATAACTGTTGTGTTGGTGAAGGCAAAAAAATAGTCCATAGAATTCACAATTATGACACTTTTTATGTATTTGAAAATGTTTTATGGGATGGTCTGAACTAAATTGGCACATTATACCTCCCGAAAGGTCCTAAATGTTGTGTTGAATGAATCCTTGACATGTTTAATGTCATTATTGCACTTACATTTGTAAAGATTTTCCTTTAATTAAAAATAACTAGTTTTTGGATTGGATTTATGACCCCTTGTCCTTTTTTGCACTGTATTGGAGCGACCCCCATCAAGTTGTTGGAAGTAACTAAGTAACTTTTACTTTGAGTACATTTTAAATTAACTATTTTTTACTTTTACTTGAGTAGATTTTTAGATGGGTAACTTTACTTGTACTTAACTCTGGGGACCATATCCCTGTGGAGGGATATTTCAATTTTTGTTCTTGTTGTCAATATGCCTTTAAAGCTTTGTGAGTTTTTGTCCTAGAGTCATAAAAAGAACACCCCCAGAAACCTTTAATCTTCTTCATATATGCCACCTGTGCATTCATGTTTTTAGTTAGAGGAAATATACAAAAACAAAAAGGCATGTCAGGCTACCTAAAAAAGTCTAACAGGCCTTTGTCCATGTAATCAAAGTAAAGGTGCTTTTACTTGAGTACAATATTTCAGTACTTTACACCACATGTGAGCTAAGCAGTGGCGGTTCTAGACCATTTGTATAAGGGGGCTAGTGGGAGGGGCAAGTGTTTAACCAGAGGGGCAGATACAAATTATAAGATTTTTGTAACCAATAGTAGCTAGGTAGTCATATATAATAATATATAGTAATAATAAAATAATAATAACAATAATATTATAATAGTATTGTTTTCTGTTTATAGTTTCTTTAAATTTAGACTTTTTAAATGTAGTATTTTCTAATTCTAGTGGTTGGTTAGCTGGCGAACAGTCATGGCAACGAACATATCGTCATACAAAATTGCCCCACCAGAAATTTCAGGCTAAAATCGCCACTACTATTCATACTAAAATCTAAGCATGTGCTTTTTTATGTCATGTCTGCTTTAGGATTTGTTTTCGGCGTTGATACAATCGTGAATAATTACTGTGTCTTATCAAACCTAAACTCTCCTGAGCAAGCTAGCGAGCTGTAGCTGATAGCACATCTAAAGGAGACAGAAGTTGTAGCTACGAGTTGTAGCTAAAGCCTTTAGTAAATGGCAAAACACCTCGCTAGCTATTAGCACTCTAGCTTGCTCAGTAGAGTTTAGCTTTAATAAGACACTGTCATTATTCACAATTGTATTAACGTGCTGCATTTCACTTAACAGGTCAGTCATTCCCTAAATCTTTTGGAGTAGAACAAATTTGTATATCTGGGTTTCTTTGGCGACAGTTGTCGCATCCAAAAGCACAACACATCCCAGGCATTTGAACTTTCTGTGGGTTGTGACCGACGCACAGCTAGACTACTGTGTCCGTGTTGGACACAAATATGGCGGCACATGGTATCCATGAATAGTAGTTGCTGAGCTCTCATTCACCGACGAGCACCACACCTGGCAGACTACAGTAATTGGGTGCACCGCTTTAATTTACCCGTGTAGAGCGTTGCGTCGCATTAGTTCCGCTTTTGGCGCTCTGTTGTAAAATCATAATAAATTCATAATTATTTTATTTGGTCAGCACGGGGTGGCCACAGGGGTGGCCAGGGACATGTCTACGAGGGCACGGGCCACCCCAGGCCTCCGTGTAGAACCACCACTGGAGCTAAGCGAGCGAGCGAGCGTATGTAAAAAGTGAATTCACGCCCTTATGTTGCCATCCGCCACACCTTTTTGGTGGCGAAATCATGTTTCAGGTCTAGAGTCTGCAAAGTCATGTTTCAGGTCTAGAGTCTGTGCCAGAAGTCATGTTTCAGGTCTAGAGTCTGCAAAGTCATGTTTCAGGTCTAGAGTCTGTGCCAGAAGTCATGTTTCAGGTCTAGAGTCTGCAAAGTCATGTTTCAGGTCTAGAGTCTGTGCCAGAAGTCATGTTTCAGGTCTAGAGTCTGCAACGTCATGTTTCAGGTCTAGAGTCTGCAAAGTAATGTTTCAGGTCTAGAGTCTGTGCCAGAAGTCATGTTTCAGGTCTAGAGTCTGCAACGTCATGTTTCAGGTCTAGAGTCTGCAAAGTCATGTTTCAGGTCTAGAGTCTGTGCCAGAAGTCATGTTTCAGGTCTAGAGTCTGCGCCAGCTGGCTCTGAAAGCAGCGCCATATCATCACAATCTGTCTTGAACCATGGTAGAGCACAAATAGTTTTTTGTAAGTTTCATCTTACTTTAATTAGCTGGCAGTTTTTTTATCTGGTAGATAGCCACTTAAAGCCTACTGTAGTGGCTAGCCAACCAGCTAACTAACGTTAGCCTGTAGCGTTTTTGCAAATTACTGTACATGATAAGGAGCACATGTTGTATAACGTGGCAAACATCACCACAACAATGTCCCACCTTGCTGTTTTGATGCCTCAACATGTTGGTTTTGTTTTGAGAAATGTAGCCATTCGTAGCCTGTAGCCTGTAGAATGTTATATGAGCATCTTATGAGTGCCAGATTTGTGAGTTGACATTTTGATGGCTCGATTTTGTAAACAAGGGTCTCCTGGACACGGGGCATGTCTATGTGTCTATGGGCCTATCTATGTGTCTATGGGCATGTCTATGTGTTATAAGTCTTATACTTTAAACTCAGGGGGAAGCGCAGTTCTAGATACTGTCCTCGACACTTAAAAAGGACACAGATCAGACCTTCACTAACTCATGCAAGGTGAGGTATTCAGCCTGGGGTCTTTCAAAGCAATCAAGTTTTTTTTTTTTCAAAAGTCCACTCTGGCGTTGACCTTCACTACCACCTGTTCCAGAATTGCTTTTAATTCTTTTTTAATAAAATTAGAATTAACCTTTAACTGTAGAAAATGATTACTGGATTAGAATTCAATACAAGAGAGAATGATGTCTGTTCCCATAAAATCATTCCTGTGCCCCATAAGCTACTTGGACTAGAGGTCGCCCCCCTCTGTATTAAAACGTTTCTGGAGTAGATTTTTATCTCAGTCACTTTCCTGTCAAGTGACAGACACGTCGGAAAACCAGACCCTATGCAAACATTTAGCACAGCACTTTCAGTATGGCTGAATGCACCCTGCATCGCATGTGGTCCCAACATTGAGTCCAGTTTGCGAGGCTCATTGAAAAACATGTGGTTCTCTCTCCTGACCCATGGAATGCAGGCTCTGCATTCTCTCCCTTGTATCCATCTGGCAAGAAGGAGACGGAGAGTGTGGGATATGGAGAGAGAGAAAGAGTGAAAAGGAAAAGAAAAAAGAGAATGAGAGAGAGAATGAGTGGGCGAGAGAGGAGGCGAATAAGAGAAACAGAGGGGGGGTAGAGAGACCCGTTTCAAGGCAGCGTAAGCAGTAAAGTCTGCTGATTAGTGGACTTTAGCCGCTGCCAGACAGTGTGTCAGAGCAGCCCGGCTCCCTATGTCTCTTTTGGCTTAAACCCTTTTAATGTATTTACCTCCCACTCACTCACCCCCCCTACCCCACCCCACCCCACCCGTTCACGCCAGAAGCCCCGCGTTTATTTATCATGGAACTTTTTCAGCTCCCCACATCCAACACGCACTCCGCTCACACCACTGCTGAGCCAATGGCCTCCGCCTGCACTGGCAGGATGCGCATGTGGCGTGGGTAAGGTGGGTAAGGGAGGGTTGGAGTGTGGGCGGATGTAATTGGGTAGTTGGTGGGGTTGGATGTGGAAAAGAAGGGCGTTTTGGGGCTAAACCAACAAGCTTCTCTGAAGACGCAGTGTACCACAGTCCTGTCATTACTGCACAGAAAATCAATAGTGTCACAAACGTCATGACCAAATGGGCCACACCGCCTGAGAGCAGGCAGACCTGTGGCCTGCACGTGCTGACGGAGGTCTGGGGGCTGTTAGAAGGCTCCATCACCTTTAATGAAGCCATCTTTCAGGAACATGCTGCACCCAAGGGTGCACTCACTGACTGGGGAAGGCAGGAGGGGTTGGCTAATGCAGAGCCAAGAATATTCCTGAGCAGATTTTTCATCTCTGACACAACCATGCCGCAGTTTGACAAAATGTTATTACAAGTTTTTTCATGTAATTATTTTTCATTAATTTGCGGTTCCGATCTGCAAGGCACATGGCTGAAAATGGAATTAGGCCTTTGAGTTATTGAAGTCAAAGTGGAGTTTAGGTTTGCTACTTCGGGATTTCTGTCAGTTTGCCAAAAGCCTCCTTTGTGCCTTTGCTATTGACGGACTTACAGCCATTTGACTGAAGAAGTCTGTTGAGCCCAACTGCAACCTTCATTTCAGGCCAGACAGAGTTTACATTTTAATTTTTATTTATATTCTTTTCACACAGAAATATTTTGTCACATGAAAATGATCATTTTTGTTCATAATATTTCTAATGGCTAAGGGATTCTTTAAAAATACGTAGCCCTAATTTCATTGAAACTAAACTACAGGCAACGAGCAAAGCAACAAGCAAAGTCTATCGCTTTGAACTAAAGCTCATCGTGTGGCATGTGGGCATTGCGCTGACCCACCCATGTTTGTGCTTAGGATCTTTCAAATTTAGGGTATTAAATTAGCAAAATGATTTTGCCAAGTTATTAGATTGGCGTAAATTCTTGTGTTGCTTTGCTCGTTGCAAGTTGCCCATCAATGGAATTAGGGCCCACTGTGTATTAACAATAACTGTGATGAGTCACAAATCCAATAAGACTGTTCCAAATAACTAAATATAGAAAACATAATCTTAGCTTAAACTTTATGGGAAAACAGCATAATTTACTTATTACTTTACACTGCATATTTTCATTATTATTACACTTTATTATTATTATTATTATTATTATTATTATCATTATTATTATTATTATTTTTTTATATTATTATTATTACACTTTTCATTGTAACCTCATGAACAGAGTGAAGACAGTACTGGGCAGGTTAAATTCATGCCTGAATTCTTGTTGAAACTTGGTTGTTTAAGTCCCTTTGCAAAGGCTGAGATTTTGTGAGAGCGAATTACGGATAAATGTTGATGAACAATGATTTGAAAAGATTAATACAACAAAGAAATGGTAAACTGACTTCTTTAAATAGCTTTTAGTTTGAGTGAGAATTGGGCCTTTGAATGTCTGGTGAGTGAGTGACCCTTAATTATGTTCCTAGTTGCCAGTGGGTGGTCAGGGCAATGCACATGGGAGTGGTGTCACATTCACCACTGGAGAGGCTGTTTTATCACTACAGTGGGTACACCTGTCACACCCGGCAGTGACAAGTCCGTGGAGGTGACTCATTTCACAATTGTTTCATAGTGACTTCTTAGCCTACATGCAGAGGCACAAAGTACATTACCTTCTCATGTCAGATTATATTTCACAGGAAAGTGCTCATTATGCTTTACAGGAAAATGCACAGGAAAGGAACACATTAGGTAAAAGAACTGTTGGCTTGTGCTTCTAGTGAATGAGATTGCTCTGTATCTAAACTGCCACTGTAGTTCTAGTCAGTTCTGAACTGCCATACTCCTCTCTGTTAGGTCTGTATGAAGAACAACTTAATTTAAAAAACAATACAAATGTTTCACAATAGTGTGATTAGAATTGTGAAGCTTATGGGGCCCGCAAAGCATTTTTTTATTTTGTTATATTCAAGGAAGTTCACGCCGTCTTTTTGTCATCAGTAGCCCCAAATGTACATCAGTAACGCTATTTTTCCCAGCCTTGATAGCCTTGCCTGGGAAAGATTGCCAGCATGTGCATTTAAACCTCACATTTCATCTGGCTCTGAAGTGATAGCACTTGCAGAGTGCAACTGCCTATTACTATCAACAAAATGAGACGTCTTCACCGGGTCTATCAGTGACAGCCATTTGGGACATGCAACCTACTCTCAGGATCTCATTGTGCCCTAAATGAAGGCAACAACTGGATATCAGGGACGATGATGGCAAGTATAATGGCAGCTTTACACTGGGACTCACTCACACGCACACACACACACACACACACACACACACACACACACACACACACACACACACACACACACACACACACACACAGATAGAAACACACGTGTACACTGACACAAAAAAGGCAATAAACATAAAAAAGTTATAAGTTACGGTCAAATCATTAAAAAACAGAAAGAGAGGGAGAGAGACATAATCTGTGGTTATATTTATTTGTTGTTGCACATTTGTTGTTGCACTCTAATGGTTTTCACATTCCTGACGCCAAGCAGGCGTGTGATAGAAAATAGGCCAGATAGAAAATATATCGCAAAGCAAACTGCAATATGGTGTGTGTGTGTGTGTGTGTGCGTGCGTGCGTGCCTGCGTGCGTGCGTGTGTGTTTCTGTGTGTGACAGAGAGAGTAACACAGAACAAGAGACAGAGAGAGGGGCTGAGGTAATTTATGCCCCCTGCAGCTGTGCAAATTTCAGCCTATAGACACATTCCTCAGCCCAATCGAACAGTTGCATTCGTTTCAGCATTGTAATAATGAACCGTCAGTATATCATTTATTTCAGCTGAATTAAATATGCAGCAACTTTACATTTGTTTTGGGTCCATTTATCACTGGTGTCATTGTGTTGCCTGTGGTACCACAACACATAAACCCAACAAAATGCTGGTAATCTAGTGGAAAATGCATATTTATTGTTTGCATTTTTAAAGGCTGTGAATAATGTTTCGTAATGTTGAATTTATAAACCCTGCACATTCAGTTGATGAAATCTGTTTCATAAGCAGGCTTTCATGCTGATTGAACGAATGGAGATGCTTGAATATCTTCTAAAGACATTAGCCTATAGCCACATTTATTTACAAAACATACAACACTCTCAGCTTGACCCTGCCCTCAACCTTGAAGGTAGTCAAAACATCTCCAGAAGACTAAAAAGGTCTCACAATTTTTAACTTAACTTTTAAATTGAACTTTTCAATATTTTAGGAGTTTCTTCTGTATCAAGTTTTAGAAGTCCTGCTTTAAATAGCATTAACATTCGCTTCATATCCAGTCAGACTTCACAGCAGCCTTAGACCTCCTCCCCCCTCTCTCTCTTTCTTTCCCTCATCTCTCTTTCTCATCGAATGATTCAGTCAGCCACACACTATTAATACCCTCGTTAGACACAAACTAACCCTTGTGTTATTACATGCTTGCTCCAGAGAACACTGGCTCCAGTGAAGCAGCCACATGAAAGTGTGATTCACCCGTACCAATGCCTCTGTCCCTGTCTTCCAGAGGAAGAAATGAACACTCAGCACCATTTACGCCTGATTTCAATGGTGACATATTAGCTCATATTATGTCTGTGTTAATACCGTGTTACTCTAGCTCCTACTTGAATCAGCGCCAACAATAGCAAAGGCAGACCGAGGTGTGGAATAGGCGTGAAGGGCTAATTTGATTACGCATGGACGGCAAGGTTTTTTGGACAGCACGGATAAAGAGGTGACAAAACGTGGGCTACAGCTTGTAATAGTCATTGATGGTGTCGGCCTTATCTTCATCTTACTGATAGCCGACATAGACTGACAGCTTCCTGATAAAAAGCAACAGTAGTCCACTACGTGCTCACACGGGTTATTGTGCTCTGTGCGTCTGAATCACCGGTGCTGTTCACTTGTAACAAAGGAAGAAGACTCAACATTGCCTCCCGGTCTCCGACAGGGTTTATTACAATCAACACAAAAGCCTAAATGAATGTTATCAGATCCGTGCCGCTATTATGCAGAGCCCGTGTTCCTCTGCATGAGGTCCTCTTAATGACTGCAGGGGTCATGGCGGTGGAAATGTCTATCGGATGACCACAATAAGCCCGGTTCACTTCTATGCAGCGGCGCCCTTGTCTCTGGGCTGTGCAGTGGGGCGACTGATAATGAGCTCATCTGCAGAGGGCTTTTCCCCCGAGGATTAAGCACCGAGGGAAAAAGGCCTCCTGTGGAAACTCTGATGAACTCACATGTGCCTGGCGTGGACTGCCCCACACTCGCCTGGCCCTAAATCCTACCCCGGTGAACGTCTCAAGGCAGCGTTTCATTATCATCTTATGTGTCCTTGTCTCCTTGTCTCCTTGTCTCCTAGAAATAATAACCTCTCATGTTTGTCACTGAGTTGAGTTGGAGGCACTGGTAGGCCACTGGGGAGACAACATGGACCAGCAGAAAGAGTGGGACCTGATTGATATGGATCTGACACACAGCTTATATCCTTGACCTGTTGCCATCAGAAAAACCCAATGAAGCAGAGTAAGTCGCAATCATAGTATAATTGTAAGAGAGCATTAAAGGGTGGGCAATCCATCATGGCATCTAGTTGCCATGTTGCCTCATCAGCAACCACTAGATGTTAATTGAATTCCTCTGTTTGCTGTAATGAGATATCCATCTGTGGCATCCTGCAGAGGTCTTCTTTTAGGTTTCACTGGCTAATGGGGCTGCTGTTCTTTACAAAAGCCATTTTCACTGGAGCCCAGATTCATCTTTGAGCCAGACGCCAATACTGTTTTGACACCCCCTTAACTGTCAGTGTCAGATCCCAGTTAATTGCCTCGGCGTGTATGAAAACAAAAACATTCAGCTTTATGTGCTGCTCATTATCCTTGGTCTGGTACATACAAAATGATGCAGCAAGCCGCCCGAGAACAGAGATGGAATTTTCTAACGGGAGGTCTTCCTCGTAAAATTACAGATTAAAAACGTCGCTCCTGCTGTGAAACGTCTTGTGCTTTTCTCTTGCGGTCGGAGAGCGAACAAGAGAGAGATAGAGAGAGAGAGAGAGAGAGAGAGAGAGAGCGAAAGAGAGAAAGAAAGAGATTCAGAAAGACAAAACAGTGCAACGTGGGTTTGTTGGTGCGGGAACAGTGTTGGATGACAGCCATGAGTCAAATTTTGTATCGCAGAGTTCAAATGATGCAGCAAACCCTCCCAGCGGCTCTGAGTTGTCATTTCTCAGTGGTGGGCCAGATTATAATTAGTCAGCCATGTTCACTCCCCCTCACCACTGCTTATTAATGGCAGCGCAGTGTTATGCGGTTGCCGACAGCGTTAGTCTGACATGCAGGGCCACAACCGCGTTCAGTTCTGAACCCTTTTGCCTTAGTTGGTGTGAGCCGCTGATAAATTCATAGCTGTGGCTGACCAGATCCCTGTCAGACTTCATTCTGCTTGGTTAAGCCTGAGAGGAATTGTCAAAAAATGTGATCTCAGTCTAACGTGCAAATTAGTAATTGATTATTCTCTTTCCTGGATTGCCTTCTCAAACACTATCATCATCATTTATGTGAACTCTCTCTCTCTCTCTGTGTGTGTGTGTGTGTGTGTGTGTGTGTGTGTGTGTGTGTGTGTGTGTGTGTGTGTGTGTGTGTGTGAGAGTGTGCTATCTGTCCGTGTGTGTGCTATCTGTGCATGTGTGTATGTGGCTGTTTATGTAAGGTCATGTATGCCAGTCTGTCAGTGTGTGTTTATATGTGCATATAACCTTACAGCCTGTCACACATTCACATATGTTTCACAAAGGCCCCACACCTCCCTGCCTTTAACATATTCGTACATTTCCTGATTTTCTTGGATATTTTTTTAACGTGCACAGCTCCCCTCTGGCCTTCGGGGTCCTGCTTGCTTGGCAGATTGCATACAAATGTGGCTAAAGCCTTTCAGCAGGCTGTTAGGGGGGAATCGATACTCAAGTTGACTGCAGGACTGAAAATGATTTCTCAGCGGAGCACGTGCTAGTGAGAATT
>NC_045163.1:3283606-3476106 GCF_900700415.2 Clupea harengus | reverse complement strand
TGCAAGCCCTAAATGAATAGCCAGAGGGGAGGGAAGTATCTGTTGAAAGGGATGATCCATTGGAGAGAGAGCCATGTGCCTGGAGAGTGCCCTTGCGAAGCGGTCTGAGTCAGCCTGAGCAGGCCTGAGCTGACTGGTCGTGGTGGAGTGGGGGTAGGTAATGAAATCTGCTGACGGGGGCAGGCAGCCCGGGACGATCTCCCCTGTCACAGCAGCTGGGGAGTGCGTCCAGGGGCGTTGCGTTCGGCGGGCAGCCCTAACCCTAACCCTAACCCGACAACATGTTGACTCCCTCCCACTCTGCCCTCCTCATCCTCCTCTTCCATCCCTCTGCTGTCTGCCGCTCCCTTCCTCCCTCATCCCCTCTCCTTCTGCCCTACAACAGCTCTGTGATCGGCCCTCTTCTCCGCCCCTTATCAGAGCACCCATTTGCCACTGGAGAGGCCCCTTTGAAATGACTGCTCAGACGGATGATGTGGGGGAGCACTCCGGTCCCCAAGGGAGACGCGATGAATAAGGGCTGGCTTGTGCCAGGCACAGGGCTGTCCTCATCCTCCTCCTCTCCTCTCCTCCCCCTCTTCTCCCCTATCTCTCCGTCCTTGCAGACCTCTCCTCTGGCTAATTATACAGCAGCAGCAGCAGATGGAGGAGTGCTACATGGGCCCGGGTTGCTGGGTAGACCGTGGGGGTCTTGGAGCCCCTCTCCCCCTCTGCGCTGGGTGCTTTACTGCCACTGGTTGTCTGAAAGAGGACAATGGGCTCTGGCAGCATGCTGCCGAATTATTGAAGCAGGATTATTTGATTACCTCTCTGACTACTTAGCTGGAGCAGAAGGTCCTGCGGGGGTCAGTGGACGGCAAACCGGTTCAGCTGTGGCTTGTGCCAGAGTTTTAGAGTGATAATGAACAGGTTCATCTGTGGCTTGTGCCACTGGTTTACACTGATAGCCAAGCAGCCAATGCGAAAAAGATCAAAGTCATATGTTTAAAGAGCACCTCTCTAACATGCACTTCTAAAAAAGAATTATCAATCATTCTCATAGACTTGATGGCTTAGATATAAACTATTTAAGGCATCATGGAATGATGCTACAGTATCAAGCTTTTTAAAACGTTCTGCCTGACTAAAGCAGGTATTAGTTTATTAGTTCAAATCAAAATTGCATGTCAGTGTTGTAGCTGAACTGTTTAAAAAGCTGTTGTGTTGTACATTTGCAAATTTGGCTACAACAGCATCCTATTTCATATCTAATGCTATTGAGTGCAAACTTTTCTATTTTACCAGTGATGTTCACAGTTTAAACATGCAATGCAGGCTTTACTTGACAGTACCCCGTTGAAATAGCTTATATGACATTGCTAAACTAGTTAAAATAGCTTATATGACATAGCCAAAGTGGTTAAAATAGCTTATATGACATAGCCAAAGTAGTTAAAATAGCTTATATGGCATAGCTAAACACAGACATCAAACACAGAGCTAAACAAGACACCAAACAGAGAGTCTCATGGTCAGCAAAAGTTAACCTCTATGTGAGCGTTCCAATCGTTTTATTGACAATTCTTTAGGAAACAGTGGGGTCTAACTCAGTATGTTTTCTTTTTTTCATTGTTAGTGATCTTTGGTTAGAAAATGAAACATAAACTCAAATCAAGTTTAGTTTCTTTACTGAAGTGCAAACAATTATTGAAAAAGGGGTTACAAATGATTGTGATGTCACTGATAATGAGCTCTGATGTGCCCTGATTACACAAGTGAAGCACATTGAACAGTTTCAAGGTTCCAAGGTTTCCATCATTTATTATAACATGAATGAGCAGAGTATACCACACTAGTGTTGTCCCACATGACCAAAACATTGAGATTCACGTGGTTTTGGCCTGGCAACAGCCTCTCTTGTGGGTAACCAATCACAGAGCTGGTCTGGTGTATTCAGGAAAGACACCTTTTATCTTCTTAGCCAATCAGAGTGGGTCTTTGATCTCCAGATGTCACTTGGGTGCATTTAGGGTGAGGGGTGGGGGCTAGGGGCTGGACCGGGACTGTGGTATGCCAGCACAGGAACCAACAAACACTTTCACCAAATCTCACTTCACCAGCCTCTATATCCAAAGAAATGGTATAACAGGTTCAGAACTGCATTTGTAATGTTTTGATGATTATTTAAAGACAATACTAAATCTAGCCTGGCCTGTTTTGAGTAGAAGGAATATGGGTCTGAAAGTAGTGGACTGACAGAGTTGAAATCTAGTGTTCTGGTTGTGTTGCTTTCACTAAAACCTGACTGCACTAAACACTTATCTAAAACATAGCATATCGCTAATAGGGTCATTTTCTGAAGGTTATTTCCTTGAGAGACAACACTGAAGTTAACTTGGCTTGTTTCAAGTGACAAAATATGGGCTTGGCAGCAAAGGGATTGTATAAATTAAGATCAACTATTTACCAGGACGTGTATAGTGTAACTTTTTATCTTATTTCTGTTATGTATTGTACCAGTTTAAATCCAGTTTTCTGGTTCTCTTTGTATGTTTTCCCCAAATCTCACTGTGTATATATATATATATATATATGGGCTGGACAGTGGTGGGCATGACAGTAGTGGGCTAACAGTTTGAATCTAGTGTTCTTGTTGTGTTGATGCGTAATGCTACCCATAAAGTAGCAGCACAGTGGACGTGAGGGTCTGTTGGAAGGTCATTTGGCCACTTGAGCTCGGCTCGGAGTCTCACTTCTTCTGCAACTGTGACTCCTGACTGCAAATGTCAGCCATTTTTTCACTCAGTAGAAATACAACTTTCACAAGGTGGAATACACTCTACTTTTCTTTATTTATTCTTTTTTTTCTTTTGTACTACAACAATACAAATAATAGTAGACAATAATAATAACAACAACAACAATTTCTAAAGTGAAACCTTTAGAGATTAATGACAATTCTGGAAAGTGAGAAACATTTTTTGCAGAGCACAGAGAGTATACACCCTGGCTCTGCAGTGCTTATTTAAAAAAATGAGTATGATGTTAAGTCCATTTTTTTAAAAGCATGCTTCATTCGACGACCACTTCGTCCTCTGCGTGTACCAACGCAAGTGATATTTGCTCTGTGACAAGCCAACAGACGCAAAAACTCCTTCCTCTCCAAACCTCATCCGCACAAAGAATGAGGGTCATTGTGTCGCTCTCGTGGCATGCCTGCCCCTGGTTCACATAAAGAATCAGGGTCAACTTGGCATGGACGGGACGAGGAACGACAATAACCGCGAGGGCCACTCGGGCATAACCTCGCGGTGCCTGGACTGAGAACCTCCTCAGGAGCATCCAGGGTTGCAGGAAAATTGTATCATCCTATCAAGTAGGATGGGTATTCCTTCAGGTAAACAGCATGTTGAGCAGAGAAGACCAAAGGCCCAGATCAACGCTCAGGAAGAGTGATCTCTGGAACCCACTCGTTCAGGCTGCGGCTTTCTTCGCAGAACAGGTGCAGCTTCTCAAGGGCTGGATCTTCCCACAAACCTTCAGCAGGGTTCTGTTGAGAAGGAAAGAAATGAAACATTAATGCCATTGCAAGGGTGTCACTGTTTGTCAAAGTCTGAATAAAGTTGATCAGTTTAAAGGTTGAGTTGATCTATAACATACCGTGATGAGAACACAGTGAGCATCCTCAAGATGCTGAGATTTGTCCCCAACAATCTTTGAGATGCGCTGCATGTCGTTGACTCTCACAATGCTGATGTCATTGTCAAAGCAGTAAGCCTGGATAAGGGTGAAGTGAATCTGAAGAGCTATGTCACATTCGAAGGCATCAGTTGCCAGCACGCAGAAAGACACACTGTCTGGGTCTCTGTTGAAACAAGAAAGAACGCAATCATTAGTTTATATCATTGAAACACAACAGAAACAAATGTCGTTGCCTGTTATATGGAGAACCAAGATTTGAACAATATCCCTAAAAAGTTACTTACTCTGTCATTATTTTTGCGCACTCGTAGACTCCAACGGTAACGCGACCGTCAGCCTGGGCATTCTGAAGAGCCTCCTTCAAAGTTTTGCCAGTATTCATCTTGAAGTTTAGTAATTCCGAAGCGAGCGAGAAGTGTGGGGTGGTTGTGTTCGAACTGTGTCGAAAAGAGTTTGACTCCTTCGTGGAACGTGGACAGTATTTATAGTCAGCCACCGGCACGCGTTTACACTGCTCTTTGTGATTGGCTGTCCGAAGATAATACAGACCCCCCTTCTCCGGCGCGTGCCTACACACACTCAAGACTTCTAAAAGAATAGTTGATGAATAGATCAAAACCGAAGCACAATTTAGCCAAAAAATAAAGAAGGGCATTAAAATAAACGCAAACTGGCAGATTAAAAAACGATTCAGATTTCATTACAAGTTGGTTCAATTAATTTAGATAAACTTGCACTGTCCTGCCCATAACTACCCAAAGTCGAAACTGTATTATGAAACCACATATAAATATATCCAGGCCGTGTATAGTTGAATTTAGCTGTTTAGATTATTTCTGTTATGTGTTTTAAGTAACTAAATTGACCTATACAACTGTGATCTTTAGATTGACAGACTTGTAGATCTGCACAATTATCTCTATATCTATCTGTGGGGTGGAAATACCATATATAACATTCAGAGCTTGGAGGTTCGATGATAGAAACACCTAATTAAAAGAGCCATGCCAATTCATGTATGGGGGTTGTATGACACGCGCCTATCTTTGCATAGGTGGATTTAGAGGAGTGACTTGCGGCGCGTGGCATCTGGAGACGCTCGCTATTTCTCCATGGTAACAGGCCCCATCTGTCCTTGGGGGTTGGTGAGGGGTCACTGAAGCAAACTTGTGTGTATCCAACTCAAGATGATTATCTGCACCTGCTGGTTAAGCGTCTAATGCAATCGAATCGCCCAACCGGGAATGTCTTTTGCTGAAAACGTAAGAGTTTGGTGCGCAATTGAGTAAATAATTTTGGTACATTAGTATTACGCAGGATTATAATTTATTTCTGTTATGGTAAAGAAGAGAAAGGCAGAAATACAACAGAACAGCCTTAACTCCTCATAATAAAACTAAAGTCTAAAATGTGAGTACATAGTCAGAAGAAACTATCTGCATCCTCACAAAGGAAGATATTACAGCGATATTTCATGTTATAGGCTAGCACATAGGCCTACACTCGGCCAGAGGGTGTGTACTTCGGAACACCTGTCACTTGCCCCGGCGATAGGGAGGATGGGGTGGGTAGGGGCGCGAGGGGGCCCCCTGAGTTGCAGATGTGACTGCAGAACAATGCACGGCCACCGGACTGCACGCGTCTCATTCTTTACGCCGGTTGACTATGTTAATAAGTTTTGTAGGCACTGGAAAGCTAATGAAACTTCTGCACATGTTTAGAAATGATACGAATATCTACAAAAAACTAAAAACTGAGTTAATTTCATCGCATTTTGCGTTACACGTAACTTTTCTTCTCAACAAATTATTCAGGAACATTGGAAAACATAATCAGTGCTGTCGTTTTATGTAAATGTAGTATTTAACGCGCAGATATTCCACATTGCAAGCTGCAATAAACGTTTGCAGTTTTTAATAATGACACGAACTTTTGCGTAAAAATGGTTTGAAAACTAAACGTTTGTAGACTGCACCGGGCAAAATTAGAATCAAGCCCATTGAGAGACAACAGACTGTTCTGGCCAACGAATGTAAAGACGCGCGAACAATAGCGATGCATGCTGCAGGGTCGCGAGGGGTGAATGGGGGTATGCCTATTGCGAGACTTGTCCATCTGCTCGGCTCACAGAAGTAACAATAAGCCTGAATCAGTCACCGTCAACCTGTTATCGGTGCACTGCCTAGAATTACTCGCAATAGTTGACACAATGCTTAAGTAACATTAAGTTTGCAAAACTACACTTTCTGACCGGACTTGAATAACAATAATATTTAAAAGACGACCATATGCATGTAGTGAACCATGTTTGATAACTCGCGTTACAAATGAATCAGACTGGCTCGCATTCTGGTTCCTCTCAGTGTTATTTTGACCCGTTTTCCAAACGCGTACAATTCTGATGGCGCCAATGTTGCGCATGATATGCAACGTTACACACTTGCAGGCCTAATCAGATGCACAGGACAAACGAAGACAATTAATAAAATAGGCCAGTAGCACAGATTTTGCAGGGCTGCTGGCGGTCACGTGGTCAGTGGCTTGCAGCGCAGATTGTGCGACAGGGCGTCATGGCACGCGCTTCTCATTTGCATTTGTATAGGACCCGTAATAATAGAAGTTTCTGAACTCACAATAGGGCCGTTCAGCCTGCCTCCACAGATGGCCACACTCCACCTGTCCCCTACGAAGGGGGGATGGGTTTTTTAATGCATACTCACTTTCACCATATTTAGCTGCATGTTATAGTTACCTTTCACTTTTTTCAACTTTGCTTATAGGACGTGCAATGCACATGGTTCCATGTTTGCACATTTTGCACATGTTTGGTAGAAAGCACACATGGTAGAAAGCACACACTTTAAAAGCTCGTGTGGACAACCCAAAACACACCACAATTGGATGTATGTGGTATACACCCATGCTTAACAGAGCCAGTGTACACAAAATGTCACAACTTTTAAAAACACAAACCTTTACAGTAGTTTAAAACCACAAAAAAACGTTGTTGGTGTAAGGAGATACCACTGGTTGAAACTAATATTTTCCTGCAGAATTATGCAAAGCTGGCAAAGAAAATATATGGCATTACGACCCTCATCAATCTGCCACGAGCCGAGGTGCGACAATAACATTAGCATACCAATGCACTATTCAGGTCAGCCAATCAGAAGAGGGACTATTCACCAGACCCACGAGCCTCATAGTATATATAGTGTGCTCAGTCCTTTCCATCTTCACTCTGATCTCAGGGATTCTCATCTGTTCCTTCGTATACTCACTACTTGCGGAATTACCTTTGCCATCATGACTCTTGAGGAAGTTATCGTTCAGAAGCCCACCGAGAGAGCCCCGTGCACCGGCAAAGCACTGGAAGAAGTGCTGGAGACTGCCAAAGCCAACGACTGCCTGACCATCGGCGTCTACGAATCTGCTAAAGTCATGAATCTGTAAGTACAGCCTCCGTGAATTATACTTTCAGCTAAACTGAAGTCAGAGAATTAAACACTCTTTGGATCTGCATGTAAACAAAATGACTAACTTTGCTCTTCTTCTTTCTTTGCAGTGATCTTGACAGCGTATCTTTCTGCGTGCTGGCTTTTGACGAGGAGTTTGAGTCTGACATCGCTCTTCAGATTCATTTCACCCTTATCCAGGCTTTCTGTTTCGACAATGATATCAGCATTGTGAGAGTCAACGACATGCAGCGTCTCGCTGAGATTGTTGACGATAAATCCGGACAACTTGATGCTCACTGCGTCCTTATCACGGTATGTACGAGTCTAACTAAATCGGCCTTCTCAGATATTTATGAAAAAAAATATTATGGAATGTATCGTGGGGTAGTGGCTAATGTCTCTATGTTTTATCTTTTAAACAGAACCCTGCTGAAGGTTCGTGGCAGGATCCAGCCCTTGAGAAGCTGCACCTGTTCTGCGAAGAAAGCCGCAGAATGAACGAGTGGGTTCCAGAGATCACTCTCGAGCGTTGATCTGGGCCTTTAGTCTTCTCTGCTCGAGATGCTGTTTACCTTAAGGGAAACTCATTCTACTTGATAGGATGATACAATTTTCCTGCAACCCTGGATGCTCCTGAGGAGGTTCTCAGTCCAGGCACCGCGAGGTTATGCCCGAGTGGCCCTCGCGGTTATCGTCGTTCCTCGTCCCGTCCATGCCAAGTTGACCCTGATTCTTTATGTGAACCAGGGGCAGGCATGCCACGAGAGCGACACAATGGCCCTCATTCTTTGTGCGGATGAGGTTTGGAGAGAAAGGAGAAGCGAGTTTTGCATCTGTTGGCTTGTCACAGAGCAAATATCGCATGCGTTGGTACACGCAGAGGACGAAGTGGTCGTCGAATGAAGCATGCTTTTTAAAAAATGGACTCAACATCTCGCTCATTTTTAAAAATCAAGCTTAGCAGAGTCACAGGATACTTCTCTGTGCTCTGCAAGAATGTTTCTCACTTTCCAGAATTGTCTTCAATCTCTAAAGGTTTCACTTTAGATTTTTTAACGAAACATGTTTACTAATTTGTTAATTTGAAATATGAATAAACTAAATGAACTAAATTAATCGTGTGCCTGTTGTCTTGTTACAATTGTTCTTTAAAACATGTCTTTCACTCATACAAGAGTTTACAAACATGCACACTTTCCAGGCTATAGCGTAAAAAATAGTAGCTAGTTGGGGAGGGGGCAGCGCAAAAAAAAAAGAAGGGGGTGGTTAAAGTTTTAATGCTGAATCAAATTTGCATAGGAGGCGGCAAAGGCTGTCAGCTGCCTGCTGATCTGCAGGTGTATGGTGTGAGTACAATGGGTGAGCTCTGCACCATCATATCGGGAGGCCCACACAAGGGAGCTATTGTAAAGGCCAGCAGATGTCTGCGTAGCGACGCTGCTCCATCTGCCACGATCTGCAGATGGGAGGTGACGGGGGCTCTAGGGGGGTTGCTGTCATATGGTGCACCGTCAGCTGCTGCTTTGTTTACCCCGGAGCTATAGATCTTCTTGGAAGCATGGCTACACAGACAGTTTTGTGATCGTAAAGTTCGAAATGTTACAAAACACATCAGACTTCCAAAAGGTTTATTTATTTACAAAAATACAAAATAATTGCCTTCATTATGATAAGGCTATAAGAGCTCCATGCACCATCAAGATAAATACATTTCCTTATTTTCTGACTGTCTCACATCACGTTAATATCATAGCAGCATATTATTTTTGTTTGTAAAAATCATCAATAAATTCTAAGCAAACTATTATTTTACCCGAAACTTACCATTGTGATGTGCGGCAGTGTTTGATACAATACATTCTGCATATATTTATTTAAAAAAGAGGTGTCCCATATCCTTTCAGTGGGTGCATTTGCATTCATTATTCACAGAAATGAACGCTCTGTTACAACACAGTAAGCAATGTACCTTTGATCCACAAAAGTTGTAGGATTATTTGGGTCAATCTATTAAGGTCTTTCATGCAATGGCACAAAACTTAGATGTGTGCCGAAGACCCCTGTAAGTACGGAGGCTGTCCTTTTTCGGGTCTTTAACCACACCACATATGATGGGTAGACTTTCCGCTCCGCGACTCCTCTGGGCACGGTGAAGCAGGATGCGGTAGACGCCAGTGATAGCACTTCGGCTCCCTTTGCCCTGGTTGTTGTCGATGCGGTCCATGGTGATGCCCAGCTCTTCCAGATGCCCTTTCACTTCCTCCTCCTCTTCCGACAGATCCCCAGGGTCCGCCTCCACCAGGTAAATGGGATTGAGCTGGAGGGGGGGGTGGGGCCGGGACATCTCCACCGGCAGCAGCCACTCACAGCCCAGCATCTGGTCCAGGGCGCAGCGCTCGGCGGGCTCCTGGCGCAAGATTCCCCGGATCAGGCGCTGGCACTGCGCCGACACCCAGGTGGGGATGCTGTAGGTGCCCTCCAGGATGCAGCAGCGCAGCTTGTTGATGGTGTCGGCCCGGAAGGGCATGGTCCCCGTCACCATGAAGAAGAGGAGGACCCCCATGGCCCAGATGTCCACCGGCGGCCCCACATAGTTATCATCGCGGAAGAGCTCGGGGGCAGCGTAGGGGGGCGAGCCACAGAAGGTGTCCAAGATGTCGCTCCGGTTCTTGACCCTGGTGCTGAAGCCAAAGTCGGCCACTTTGATACAGGCATCACAGGTGAAGAGCACATTCTCAGCCTTCAGATCTCGATGGATGACATTATTGTCATGCTGGAAGCACAGAAGGAAGTATTAATACAACACTAAAGTAAGATGAAGTTAAAATAAACCTAAACATAAGTGTCCTTTTATTTTAATTTACAGATGTATATCCCTAGTTAGCACATTCCATTCCATCTCCATGCTAAACCGTTGTACACACTTGTGATTATGCCAAGCATGAAAAGGGAAGGATACTAACCAGGTGTTTGATGGCAGACAGGATCTGGGCAAAGACAATCTTGCTGACAGCATCTGAGAGTTTCCCCTCTGTGATTCTAGTATGGAGGTCACCACCCCCGGCATACTCCAGCACCAAATACATCCGGCTGGGTGTCTCCACCACCTCGTACAGTCGCACCACATTCGGGTGCTGCAGGGCCTCCATGCTTGAGATTTCCCTGGACAGCATGCGCTGAGACTGCGCGTCCAGACGTGTCTTATCAAGGACCTTGATGGCAACCTTGTCTGATGAAAGAATGCAAGTAAGTTGGGGTCAATACAGTGTTGGGTTAATCTTTCTCATTTCTAAGGGCGAGTTCACTTTGCCAAGCCCATCTACTTGTCCTTTCAGTGTGTGCTTGCCAGAACCTTCCTTCTTTTCTGTACTTGGCATAGCAGAGGGTACTGATTTGGTTCCTTTCAATTGCGTACTTTAATCCGCATGTTCGTCAGAGGAGTTTCTAAGAGGCAAGGCTGGCACAATCAACTTGGCAAGCATTTTTTAGACGAACACATTATCTATTATCTGTGCTCGTCATAAAACTTGGCATTCAGAAAAAACCTTTTAAAAAAACTTCAGAAGTCAGAGTATGGAGCAAAACTAAAAAATACAGAGCTTTGCAGTCCCTTTTTATATACCTGATGAACCCCTCTTGTCTTACTACATCTTCCTTGACCCTTCCCCATAGGCTATGTGTCATTTTTTAATTGGAGGATCCATTGGGCCCGGAAATATTCATGTCATATTTGGTCTTCCACCTGCATCTGCCTTCAAGGCAGAGGCCCAACAGATAGCTCCTGGCATACTAGAGAGTAACCCATGTGAGAGAAACAGGATGGTTTCAGGATGGTTTCAGGGTAACCAAGTCTGTGTTACATTAACACACATTACATTGCACCTGTTTTGCATTTTGCACTCTACTCTCCACGTTACTTTTTTATATTCATTGTTTATATATTTGTATCGTATATATTGTGTTTTTTGGTTCTTATGTGTAGTACTTTTCTTTTGTGTAGTACCTTTTTTGTGTTTTTATGTTTTTATGTTATGTGTAGTACCTTCACACCAGAAAAAATTATATTCTGATTCTGATTCTGATTCCAATTCTGAAGAATGAATAGCTTCTGGGAGACGGTGGGGAGCATTCAGCCAGCGTGCAGATAGTTCCCCTGATATACAGTTCTTCTTAATACATTTCACACATCAGTATGTTGCTACATGCTTTACTTGATACATATTTAAATATAGATTGCACATAATCTAATTAATTTCAATAGTGTAAATCATTTTTAGTTGTTTGTCACCATGACTATCATGGTGGTTATACTGATTGTTGATTTTTCTTCACACAGAGTTTTCATTCACGTGTTTTCCCCCACAAAGTGGCCCAGCTATCCACTCACACTAAATTATACGTATGTGTCATTAGAACAACTGATGGGTAAAATAATAGGGACATTGCAGAACCTTATCCTATATTTGATGCCTTGTCTTTAGTTATGTGTCTGTAGTCACACATGTGTGGTGTTCCAGGTCTCCACAATGCTCCTTATTTTAGTGGCAAGTGACAGACTGGTCAAAGAACGATTGTGGTCACTCTGTTACCTTTAGTGAGTGCATGGAAGGCTAGCTTGACCTTGGAGAAGCTTCCGTAGCCAATCTGTCCACGGACCAGGTAGAAGCCCACCCTGCTGCCCACCAGTAACTCCTTAACGGTCTTCTGATCATGGCACATGTTCATGGACAGGCGCTCCAGAGGCGTTAGATGCTTCTTCATCCCCCCCTCTTCTTCTTCATCCTGTACGCATTCTGACTCGGACAGGGTCATGAGGCTGTGGCGGGGTACGGGCCCAGTCAGGACCACCTGATTGGTGCCTACAGGCATCACAGTGCTCTGGGCTTATACACAAGATACACAGGAGCAGCAGGTAGACACCAACTAATGGCAACTAGTGGCAGAGCACGTCTTCATCTGCTCCCAGCTGTGCCATGACTTCAGCAGTGTTCGGTTCCAAAGACAATAGAGTCTGTGCTGATATGAGAGGGTCCTACAAGCAAAGAAACACATTTTAAGTCATGTTGTAGCTGATCATGCAAATATGTGTAACTGCTTTTGCTGATAAAGATTATGCATGTCATCAAATCACATATCATCGAATCACAAAATACTTTGCATGCCCTTTAAGTAAGAATATACTGCAACAGTGATCATTTGCTTTGAAGATTTATCATTTTCTTTAGCAGAATTCCCCAATTCAGCATAAATGGTAGAACAAAGAGGCTGATCAACAAGCATTTAGCTGATGGACAAGGTCTTTATTCCTCATAGGTAGTCCTCATCTTCTGTACCGTCAGGGGCGGACTGGGGGAAAAAAGTGGCCCGGGAGTTACTGTCAGACCGGCCCACTCAATACACGGCACGCGGCCCACTCAGTACACGGCGCGTTGCCCACTCAATGCATCGCGCGTATAGACCAGTCAGTGGCCTACTTGGAAAAATACCCATACACTTAACATTATTTTGGATTATTACAAAGAAATTACATCATATATGTTTTTTTTTAATAACATTTGGATCCACCAATTTGCCTGGGTGGACACATGGAATAAAATGATACTGGCTATTGTAACACTCCAAGGTAGGTATAGTTTGCTAGATAAATAGGCTTAACTCTGGGCTAGTATCAGATGGTTATACGTATAACTACAGAACCTTAAGGAATGAATATCCACACAATAAAGAAACTGGAATCAGAGGGTAGAATTATTATGAACTATATTGTAGAAATGAACAGAATAGAACATACGATGGGGTGTGAACATCAGTGGTATCAGTAGTGTTGCATGCTGGGTGTGTGATTGTGTGTGTGTAGGGGTGTTGAAGGTGCATAACAAAACAATAAGTTAAGAAACAGAACCTAAACTAACTCTGCTGGCCCAGGTGCATTATAGTCACATGATAATAAAAAACAATATCAGTATACTCATGTGTTATTATGACCTCACTATCTAATCTAGATAACATATTAACATTGTTTATAATGTTAGTGTTGTGTGTAACACGGTGATTTTAGCATAACAAGCTAGCTGGTTAGAAATGATAAGATTGCCCTCTTTACAACTACCACCATGGATAGCTTGCTCATCGATTGTAAACAAGTGACTACAGCTAACATGTTAAATAGATATTCTCGACGATGACAACAGCGCCAGCTTGCTTATTTTACCAGATCATAACGGTCTCAATTTTGGACATTTATCTACCTAACGTTAGCTAGGCTAGTTGGTAGTGAACGTTACCTCATCTGTGAAAAGCAAGCTAACATTGGCCAAGTCAACGCCACAACTTACCTTGTATCACTGTCACTGTCACTGTCACGCGAAATAACAGTAGTAAATGGCCCAGAGTTTTCTTAAATGCAATTCCTCAAAACTACCAGATGCCCCACGGGCCGCTCTGTGTTAGAAGGGCTGACTGCACACGTCACTACGGTTGGATGCCTTGGCGGGGCGTGTATGCAAATCCAGGTGCGTTTAATTTAAGAATCTTCATCCTCAATCCGCACAGCTGAGAACACTTCGGCTGTGTAAGAACCCATTTTCAGGTGTTCATTTATAAGGTGGAGATCGTTTCTTACGTTGAATTTCTGAAGTCCGTAAGAACACATTTCAGAAAAATAGGCACCATGAGTGTGAATACAGATCGCGAGGAGGAGTATAAAAATCAGTCAGTGTTTAGTATTGTATAATTAAAAGATGAAATTATACGTGTTCTGAGTAGTATGGAAAGTAGATGAAGGTGCTGACGGTGTCAGTGAGAGGGTCGGTCGGTCGGTCGGTGATGGGGGTGGGCCGGGATTTTGGACCATCCCAACCTCGTCGGCCCACCGGGGATTCCCCCGGTATCCCCGATGGCCAGTCCGCCCCTGTGTACCGTCATGTATTTAAAACAGGCATAGCTAGCAATAGCTGGTCCTTAAATGTGTCTGGCATCAAGATGACTCAGATAAATATCTTACCCTTTTGTAGCCCAGCTGTCAGCTGTCAGTGGAATAACCGACTTTTCAGCTTCTCCTTCACAATCAAAGGCATCTCAAAGGTAATCCAAGTCTTCAGATCACCCTACAGATCCTCAGATTCAATGTTATTCAACAGTCCAAACCCCAACTGCATCCTGGTGAATCCAAAGTTTCACACTAACTTGCTTCACAGCAAAACACTCCTTCAATTCGAGCAATTTGGACTCCTTTGTTTCGCGTTCTTCTCCTAGCTCAGTGAAAAGCCTTCCGGGATGCAGCCACCTTCCTTCTCTCGTCTCTGTAAGGCTGCACTGGGGAACAACCTGGATTAAGATGGTGTCATGTTTCTTAATCTCCTGGTTTTATTTAGATCTACCTTAATCCTGGTTCATTTGATGGCCCCTTCAGACGTGAAAGAAACAAAGGCATATGGCAAAGGAGTTACAAGAAGCTAGAGAGTGTCTCTCAGTGTCTTTCAAGTTGTTTACTATCTAATAGTTTTTGGATAAATTAGCAAACTGCTAAAAGTCCTTCAATGCTCTCACTGGCTGTCTGACAAACTTGGCATCAACCCCAAGGATCTTGAACTAGGCTTACCTGTGACGATGGAACGATGTACATTCAGACATTATGCAAGAGCATTACTGTTTAAACACGATTAGCAGCAGGCTAAAGCACCACAGATCAAGACATCAGAGCTAAGCTCCCAAAGTGTTAGAATGAGTTGTGCTGCTCCCGCCACTGCGGTGGGTATGTTCACTCCGATGTGTTCCCCATGTGAAGAGGCCCTTGGCTGAGACCCATGCACAGCCAGGTGAGGGGATGTGTTTTCATGTTTAGGTGGCAAAAACAAGGCATTTTATTCACCAGTGCAACCTCTTCAGAAGATTTTTCAGCTAGAATGCTTTAAAGGTCAGACAAAACCAGACTGAAGAATACACGTTAGGTACAAAGGGGGAATAAATTGCTTTAAGTCTAAGAAATACATCAGTCATTAACAAATTAGAAATAGTAAAGCCTTTTGCAAAAACCCTTTTGCTGACTTGCACCAGATGCACAGACCTGCTGGTACTGGTTGACTGCATTCCAGTATCTGTTAGGAAAGGGCAATTCAGCGTCATCCAATGTTCCCATTAGGCGGATTTAAGTGTCCTTGGCATCCACTCGTAGAGCACGCTGTCCTGTTACTGCTGGACCACAGGTTTGTTCCTGAGCCGTCATTGCACCACATTTAATGAGATTTGTTTATCATGACAATAAAAACATATTTTAGGTTGAATGTGTACGTTTTGGATGATGGACCTGTGCACAGGGTATTACTGAAACAAATAGCCATTTTGTACCTCATCAAATGAGGAGGTACCACATACGTATAATATACCATAAGGTATACTCAATAACCAAATTAATATGTGCTTAAGAAGGGTCAAATGAAATATGTATAATATACCATAAGGTATACTCAATAACCAAATTAATATGTGCTTAAGAAGGGTCAAATGAAATACTTTCCCTTTGGGAATAATTCAGACTGTGAACATATGTGTATGAGGCATTATTGATTTATCAAATTGATTTCCACGATTTCAGACAACATCATTTTGGTCTGATGGAGTATTCCCCTCTCTCCCGTCCCTCCCTGTGGCATAAGGGAGGGGCTGAGAGGGGGACACAAGTGCTGTATCTGCGGTGATGAGATTAAGAGCTTTGGAGGGTGTGGGTAGTGGCGATCTTTACATGTGAGCTATACCCTTGCTGTTTCAGCCAAGCCGTTGTGCCTGTGCTCTCCTGTCACCTGCTTGGCCAGCGCTGTGATGGTGTGCTGAACAAGGTACATCCTACTGTGTGGAACCAGAATGATTTTAATACATTTCATTCATTTTTCTAATACAGAATTTATTGAGAACTGATCATTCAGATGGCAACACCACATCAACTTGACATCTATGAAAGATTCAGCATAATCTTGCCATTAACCAGTACAAGCAAAAAGCATAATTAACATAAACAATATCATAACCTGTTGAGTAGCTATCCGTTGTGTCTTTCTATTATCTTATATAATAACATTTTGCAATCTGAAACTTTGCCTCAAAGCATTATGCAGTGAAGGGCTATAATTAAGCACCACTGGCTGGTTTTGGCAGGGTTATGCCAATTATATCTTCCTTCTTTTAAGACGTGACTCGGTAAAGCCAAGGAACTGTTGCTGCTCCAGCTCTTTGACTTTCTGGCGCAAGGCCTCAATTTCACGATTCTTTTCTTCCTGCATGAACTGCAGCTTCTGTGGATACACAAACACTCTTAGTTTATGACGAGGACACCCACACTCATCTTGTTACACTGATCCAGAATCAGTCTCCCGTTTCCAATTTTTACTCTTTATCCATACTCAATAAATACAGAAAGTATGATCACAAACAAAAATCCTCTAATGTGACTGAAGCTATAATAAAATATCTTCACATTACACCACTTAGATACTAGTCCAACTCAACCTACTAGCGTGCCAGTGTGCTTTGTTGAGCATCTCACACAAAAGGTTTTCCAGATCAGTATGAATTACAGCAATGGTGTACGGTTTGAATCCTCACCCTCTTGAAGATGTTCTGAGATGCAAGGCTGGAGCCTTGAGCCTGCTGGGACTTCACTACTGTGCTCTGGACCCTTGCTAGCTTTGCGCTAAACTGTAAATGTATTAAACATACATACTCATAAGACTGAACACATTGACACTATATTATAAATAATGTTTGTCGACAAGATTACTGAACCTTGTTTATGTTTTGTAGATAAACAAGACTGTTTTAGCATATGGCAGGCTTAACATTATATTATCAATAGTGACAGACATTTTTGATCAAGTACTCACTATTCAATGTTACAGCATGCAATACATATTTATATAAGTCACATTAACTGTCTAGTGTTTGAAGAATGGTTACTGAACAGATGTAACTTCATGTACTCATCAGATCAGAATCAGCTAGTGGAGCAGTGAACTAGTGAAGCTAAATGTCACAGTCCCATCTCATGGTGTACAATGAAAATGTGTGTCATGCCTGTAGGATCAGTGACAGTAAAAATATGTGATATCTAAAATGATTAAAGTAGTGCTATTATGAAAATGAGATTGTACGTGGGCAGCAGTGTACCTCCATTTGCAGTTTAATTAGTTCACTCTGCTTTTCTTTGTCCTGCTCTCGGATCTTCCTCCTCAGCTCTTCCTCAGAAGACTCTTTCTTCTCAATTACTTCCTTAATTGCTCTTTCTTTTGCCTCCACTTTAACAATGGACAATGCCAACCATGAGTTTGAAAAAGCTCGGTTATTAAGGCCTTAGGTGGTGTATAAATTAGTTTGTGTAATCCTGCATTTATCATTTAAAGCAGCAATAAGGAGTTCTGTTCCAAAACTAGCAAGCTAACTATCTAAAAGGCATGCAAAAACCTTGCAAACACCACCAACAGCTCAGTTGACACTGAATAGAAGCTTGCCAACACACTAACTGGTATCTTAAGGCAGTATAGCTGGCAATGTCATTCTGTTTAAGCTTTTCTTCCATTTTTGCAGGGTATTCCAGTCCGGTACACAGAACTACATAGGGCATATCCTGGATGGCTAGTGAGAAGGACACATGTATTTATCTGTCCTTCAAATGACCATATGCTATCAAAATGAATTTGAGGATGGTACCGAAACTAGTTGCCTATAAAACCATACCTCAAAAAGAGCAAAATTGTTGCATAGTGTTACTTTAAATGTTATTATTACTTTAAGGTTGATCTGTCACCAGACCAACACTCACATTTTCTCTGGGTCTCTTGTTGGGCTTCCTCTAGCTCCCTCTGGTGGTCTTCTTGTAGAACTGCCATCTCAGCCTGAAGCCCTTCATTTTGAGCATGACAATCCTATGCCCATAAGGGGGTTATGTTGACAAACACACTTGAAAATGCCCAAAGGAATTGATCCAAATTGATGTATGGAATATGCACTCACCTCCAAGATTTTTACATTATTCTTCTTCATGTCAAGCAATGACTTTTTCAACCTTTCATTTTCCACTACAACACAATAACATGAATGTCTGTTAAAACAGCTAAATATGAATGAAACATCTACCTTCCAGTGAGACAAGTGATGCAGAACCCTACCTCTCAAATCACACTGTTGCTGAAGGGTTTGCTGGAGTCCCTGAATTGTCCCCAGTAACCCATTTCTGTCTGTAGTTAAAAAAAGAAAACAATAATAATAATAATATATAGAAAAACAATACAATTAATAATAAAACATTCTAACATTACGAGATATCACACTGCAGTTGAAAAAAAAACTCATGCCCCCTTGCGACCACACTTGCCATCATTGTTTGGTCATCTGACATATGAGTCACGGACATACAGTACTTCCTCCTACTTTATATACGAAACAACATCATTGAATCAGTCTAAAACCTCTTCTCACCCCCAGAGGCTTGCTCTCGGACAGGAGTCATGGCTAGGTGGCTAAATTGTTTGTAGCGTGAACTAGCAACTCGGTCACCGAAAGCTTCTGTTACGCCACTTCATCTTCAAAGTGCATTTGGTTCGGACTTGTCTAGCCTGTCAACAAACAGTACTCTTCAGAGAGCTCCTTCACCCTCATTCAGAGTGTCTGGCTCTTTGGGCTTGGCCAGTGAGAGGCTCATTTGGACGCCGCAGGCCTTCCCCTCAATGTCATTGCAACCATTCAGAGCGCTAGTGCATCATCCATGAGGACATTGTATGATGGTAAGTGGTGAGTATTTGATTACTGATGCACTAAAATGGGAACAAACACTTTTTCAGTGTTCTGTTGATGTTATCCTAACATTTCTACTCGTAATGTTATACTAGTGAAAGGTCCAATTATTTTTACGAATCTTTGGTATGAAGGGGACTGAGTCGTACTTGAGAGCCGCTCTTTTTATCGGTGTGCCCAAATTTCACTGCCTGCCCTAAATCCAGTCCACTGCCCTTTTACATGAACATTGACAACCAGCCAGTCAGTCAGAGGTAGACATTGTCATGTTAGGCTTCTTAAATATAGAATGAGTAGGGCAAACACACAACTCAATGTTGGTCCTGTCTCAACAAACGAGAGAGAGAAAGCATGAATAAGCAGAAGATACATTTGGAGTGAAAGTTATCAGTCACCGTGGTTACATGTGCAGTTATCAGTCACCGTGGTTACATGTGCTTCTCCACTGTCAAGCTATACTTGGCAGTCATTTTGGCTTGTCACCTAGGATTTGAGATAAAACAGTGGGCCAGCAAACTCTCACTTGTCAATTCATGAAAAGGGCACACCTTCAACCAGTATCTAAACCTCTGGCCTCTTCGAAGGATCTGCCTATGGTCTTAGATGTCTTGTCTCGCTCTCCTTTCGGGTCATTACATCAACTGGATCTTAAACTGCTTTCAGTTAATACACTGCTGGTAGTCACTACAGTAAAGCACTTTAGTTACACGTTGTCTTTTAACCCAGCCTATGCGCAGTTTTACCCAGGGAATACAAACGTTGTGTTTAAAACTCTCTAGTGAACTGTCCTGAAGTATGTCCTCCACAACTCATACGTCACATGGCCAGCCAGTGATGTCTGGAGTAGTAGAATATGGCTTCTGGGGAAGCCGGAAGGGTATGTGTCCCACGAAACCCCAGGTCTCTAATAGCATGAGTAAGAACCGGCCTTTTGCAAGTAACCTATAGTTTCAGTACTTGAGGAGGGCAACATACAGTACATACAGTGCTGTACCACTGTACACCACTGGAGGGAGGCAAAACAAAAAGTGATAACATGAGCAAAAGCACTAGACGGAGGTCTCACACACATTTATTTCTTACTATCCATTGCCCGGGAAGAAGGCCAATTTGATAATAACAGGGTTGTTCTGTCTAATGTCTATCACACACAAGATATACTAGAACTGCTGCTCTTGAAATGTCTTGAAAACAAAGTTGCATTTCTGCATTTCAAACTGCATTTTCCTTACCTTCAATCAGATGCTTCTCCTTTGTCTGGGAAAACTTCAGAAATCTGTTGGTCTCCTCTAGTTTCATTTCAACAATGCTATTTTTACTCTTCAGGTCTGTTATTTTCTAAGTTCAACCAACAACCAAGTAAGGGGTTATTGCCTGAAAGCCATACTTTAGACCAGGTTCCAAATGCATTTAATGGACAGACAGTTCGACTGAATATGACTTAAACGCCAAATCACTGGCTAAGCCTTTAAGATACATATCATGTACATTTCCAGAACAATGATAAATAAATCAGCCAAAAGCCAATGCTAAGTAAGGTATAATGTATAGTTTGCTGATCATTAGCGTATCGAAACATAAATCCTGACAGGACCCCGACGTGCAGAAATGTAGGAGACACAGACGGTATTTGTGAATTATGTCCAATAGGTCTCAGAGAAATTATATGGCTATTCAGGGAATAAAGGCATAAAGGGCTAGTATAAGGCCTACAATGACCTATAGCTAACCTTCATGCTCATTTCCAAGAATGTTTGAATGTTAATGGCATTTGATTTACATCTCTATTATCCTTCAACAAGAAATCAAACGATGTACAGTCAAGTTGCTTGACGGATGACTGTAGGCGTGTCTGGCGCATTGGGGAGACGTTTATAGTGAGATTGACAGGCCAACAACCAAACACGCCGCTAGCGAGCTGTTTACCTTGTGGGTAGTTACCTTGCTAACGTACCTCGCAAATCACCTCATGTTTATACTTCAGTTACAATAACGGTTTTTTTACATTGTATCGTGTCTATTTAACTTAAAAAAAAAAAATCAAACAAACTACTTTTATGTACAAATATGACCATCTACGGAGGATGAACGCGATTTGATTGGCTTGAATTTTTCTCAACTTTCGGCGCAAGCAACGCAACGGCTGACGTCACCCCATTCAAAGTGAATTGGGATCCGTCAACGTTTGCGGCCTAGGAAAACTACTCAGCTGTCCTCCAAGCTTGAGAAGACTGCTAAGCTAATTTAACAAAATGAACAGCTAGCAAGCGATGTTACCCTATCGACTTCAGCTAATTGTGTTGCTAGCCGTATCCGCCCCTTACCTGTTCCAGATGAGAAAAGTCTTTGACAAGTTTATCTAAATTCACAGCTGTAGACGTCTTCATATTGTCAAGTATGAAAGCACTGATTTTGCGCTGATATGACCCTTTCCACAAGTTGACTATGATAGCGTAACTAGGTAGAGTTTTAGCTCAACAAACTATCACAGATTTTTCTTGGTAGCCTGCTAGTAACGCTAGAAGCTTATATCTCAGATCACAAACTGCTGTATTACTGAATAGCGATAGTAAGATTCATTCTGAAGGTAACTTTTGGGGTAAAGTACACTCTAACGTAGTTCACGGTGTCAAACTGACTAAACACTCCTGAACACCAAAAGACAGCCGATTGAACATTCATGTCAGCTATGCCTGTGTCACACCAGCAATTTGTTGCGTTGCCGTACAAGCCATTGACTGAGGCTCGTGAACGACCATATCAACACATTTTAAGGCTATCAGTACTTTTAATAGTTAAAGCAGAGGCACTTATAGAAAAACAATGCCCCCTTTTTTCCTGAGGTAACCTAATGAACCAAATGCATGTGTGTTAATTTTACCAAACTTTGCAAACCCACTCTTGCTCAGATTTTTATTAATTGTTTGAAAAAATTCCACATATCAAGTTATGAAACGGGAGAAATCTCAAAAATACATTCTTATTTTCAGAAACAGACAGTAGTATGTTAAACACTATGTATAATTATTTTTCAACATGTAGTTACGTATCCGATATGGCACATTTAGTCATTGCTTTCACATGGACCTTGAGGTGAAAAGAAAATAGGGATTATGCTGGAAAATCCAAAGCAGTTTCACAGTTTTATAGTAGGATACATTTGGCCAGCTTGTCATTCACTCATAGGGAGAGGAATTCATATGATTAACATAGTAAAGAAGCTTTGAAATAGTAAACACATTTCTTCAACAGCAACTACTAATTAGACAAACAGCTGATACATTTACTATCAATCCATTCCTGTGTTTCACAGTCCTATTTAGTATGTTGATACATCCCATATGTCAGTTTAGGTCCCTCTCCTAAGATGTGTTGTTGGCACACCCGAAAATTCTTCTCCCAGATCATATAACCTGCACTAGTTGATGTTGCCTAACAGTGTCACATTTCCCTTCATCAGGCAGAAGCATCTCTGAATCTTATACTCCATGAAAAGCACAACAAAAAGGTATTTCACATTAAGCTCCACTAGTTCCTAAAAACCCGTAGGGCACTTCCCTGATGCAGTATCCTATTGGATTGTATTAAGATTCTTTGCACTGGATTCCATGATTTGTAACCAAAGTTGTTCCATGGTCATTCAAAAGGCAATGCTGTCCAAAAGGTCAGGGCTTAGGTAACCCTCTAGCGAAGGCATCTGTTTCATGTGTGAGGAGCTGGGAGCCATGGGAGTATTTGATCTCAGTAGAAGGCTGTTCTGTGGATCAGTGCCATCCACCACAGTGTATTCAGGTGGCGAGGCTAGTGCAGATGATGGAGGACCTGTCAACTCTGGCGCTGTTGCTGGGGCCACCTGTGGTTCTTGGTAACCCATTAACGGCTGACGCGGCGCACCGTTGACATCATCTAATGGTAGGGATGTAGATGTGCTGCGATCCGTTGATTGGTTGGTGCTCATGTTGTTGTTGTCTGGCTCAGAGGTGTTGCCCCTCTCATCTGAGTCTCCAAGCACACGCACGTGGAACTCTGGCTCTTTCGTGGTCTGATCACATTTCGGTTTGTACCGTTTATTCATAACCTCCCTTCTATGGCTTTGCTCTTCAGGGGTCAACACCACTTCACCTGATAGGGTTACTTGTCTCACCTGGGCATACAGATCTGGTGTGCCGGACCATGAGTCTTGAAATGCCGCTCCTGTTTGGGGAGTTGCAGTGGGGTCAAGAACCGAGGCCGACGACAGCATAAGGTTTCGACACTCCACTGTGTCAGGGTCTGGCAGGTCTTGTTCACAGCAGCTGGCCCGACCTGAATCATCGTCACGGAAATCATTGATAAGATGTGTGCTGTCAGAGGAGGAGGCAGAGTGGTCTATGAGGAACGCCGTCTCCAGGTCTTGCTCAGTCTCATTTGGCTTATCTATGTCCAGTTCAATAAACTCTATCCAGGAGTCATCGTTGTAGAGGTCAGACCTCAGGACAGCATGAGTGGTCAGGATTGAGGTCAGATCTGACAGTTTACCTTTCTGTTTTCAGGCACAGAAAAGTAGGTTTATGGACTGGGTCACATCAGTGTGTCGTCATTGTATCACTATTACCATCTAACACAAGATACAAACCATTAACTGATTTGTAAAATGGTAATTATTACTGTTATTTGACGTCATATCCAACTCTGATGGACTAAAGTATCTTTAACATCTTTAATAATACCTGAAAGAGTTCTGGGTCAATGCCTCTGATTTTGGGGCCAGGGATAGGAGGCAAGAAAATCACCATGAGCCTGAAAGAAAGAGGTGACATAAATAGTCAAATACTAGGTCAAAGCTAGATCTGACATACATCGTTGCCACCACCAACATGTCGCAAAAGGTATACGTTTTATATTCATAGTCATTCAACTGATATAGCATATGATATAGCATCTGTGTGTGGTTAATCTTCCTTTGCTTTGGATAGCAAGAAAATAATGTGGTTAAACTTATTTGGAGTTGGCGTAAAATAATTAGGATAATGAAATCTTCATGCTGCTAACCATTGTGTTGCAGTATGTAGTGGAGTCATGAAGGAAAGACTTACTTTTTCTGTCGGGTGACCAGTACTAGCATACCAATGACAGCAAAGCCCACTGCTGTCAAGACGAACCCAACAGCAATTGGAACTCTTGATTCTAAGAAACAGAGAGGAAATACATATGAATGTATTAAGTGCTTAAGTGCTCATGAAATTAGGAACTGTATTATGGAAATAAATTGCTTGTAAAGGTGCTATGCCTTTTTTCTACCTGTGGCTGGTATGTTGATCATTAGGGAGTCGCTGAAGTTGCTGAAGTTCATGAAGCCTTTCATCTTGCATCTTACTCTGATTTCATAATCTGTGTTTGTGCGAAGTCCATAGATAAATTTCTTGGTCTCTTTGTCTGCATTCAGCTACAGAAGAGGATACAATTTGACCCAGTTATCAAGTGAAGGCAAAGCCATAATAACAAAGCGGTTATGATCATGGTTGAGTCTAATTAAGTGTCTGTTGGCCAATAATTGAGGATTGTGCAAAAGGGATAAAATATTCTTGTAAAACAAGGCAGTCAAGTGATTAAAAGGACCACAGCTACCAAATGAATCTGTGTTGTAGATGTGAACCTGCAGGTAATACTAACTGTGCAACCAGATAAAGAGGCATTGTGGAGTTTTGTCTAAATCTGACTAGTAAACAGACATCAGACATGTCTTGCAAACAGAAATGTCTTGCCTAGTTAGCACCAATGAAATCAAGTCAGAGTATTTCAGCAATATATTTGGCAACGCCATGCCGCAAAAGTTGTTCACATTTTTATGGGAGTTCAAACTACACTGAAACATGGGTGGCGAGGTGGCTTGGAAAAGAGAGAAAACATGTTCATTCAAAACACTATAGGAAAATTAGGAAACACAACACATATTTTTTTATGTGGAAATCAATAGCATGCTATAAATAAAATTGTACTTATGGAGTACCTATTCAAGCAAAAAAAGCTTATCGTGTCAGCATCATTGGGCCTCATTCTCGAACGCAGTTAAGAAGAATTTAAGAGGAATTTAAGAGGAATTGGATTTAGGACAACATTCGGCATTCATGAAAGTTCTCTCATCTGGGATTTGCTCTGAACTTCAGAAGACTTTCCGAACTCGAAATAGCAGTCGTAACTCGGCCAGAGTTTTCTCAAATGCGATTCCTTAAAAAACCACAAGATGGCCCCGTGGGTTTTTTGAGGAATCGCATTTAAGAAAACTCTCCGTGTTAATGAATTTGTGAGAAATCGTTGGTGATTGCTGATTGGTGATTGATCAACTCTACAGATCCTCGGATTAAAGTATCATTAACAATTACGTTTCACATGTAGGCCTATAGTCATGATTCTATGAGGCACCGTGATGTCATAAAATAAATAAAAGGACTACACCGGAATGCTGCGCTCGTCTAGTGAGCGTCGTTTGGCACTGCCGTCTGTGCAAGTACGGCAATCCAGAATTTTCAAGTAGTTCCACGTTGGTGGAACGAACTGCCTAGCACTACCAGAGCAGGCGCGTCCCTCTCTACCTTTAAGAAGCTTTTGAAGACCCAACTCTTCAGAGAGCACCTCCCTTCCTAACTGGCACTTCGACTAGTGCTTAACTTGCACTTATAGCAGTTACATTCCTGCACTTCGTTTTTATTTCCTATTTCGTTTTTCTATTTCTTATGTAAAGTAGTATTTATTGTTACACTAGGTCTCTATTGCTCGTAGCTTGACTGTTCTATCCCTTGTACGTCGCTTTGGACAAAAGTGTCTGCTAAATGACTAAATGTAATGTACACGAAACCGCTTTGACATGACTCGTTTACGAGTTGCTTTCGTGTAGATTCGGTCGATTCCAACTGCACACGTCACTACGGTTGCGTGCCCTTATAAGGAGCTGGCAGGGCGTGTATGTATGCAAATTCAGGAGCACGAGAACGCGCTTTCAATTTAAGAAAACTCTTCCGGGGGAGCACAGCCCAGAAAAAACTTCTGCTGCGTAGGACCGCATTTTCAAGCGTGCATGAATTTGGCGGATGTCTTTTGCGTACGTTGTTTTTCCGAAGCCCGTAAGAACCATTTCAGAAGAAACTTCAGAAAATGTTCGAGAATGAGGGCCATTCTTTGGACCTCACATTTCACACAGAAAATGCAAAGGAATCATGAGTATAGGCCTACATGTGAAACGTAATTGTTAATGATACTTTAATCCGAGGATCTGTAGAGTTGATGTGAACGCAATCACCAACGATTTCTCACAAATTCATTAACACGGAGAGTTTTCTTAAATGCGATTCCTCAAAAAACCCACGGGCCATCTTGTGGTTTTTTAAGGAATCGCATTTGAGAAAACTCTGGCCGAGTTACGACTGCTATTTCGAGTTCGGAAAGTCTTCTGAAGTTCAGAGCAAATCCCAGATGAGAAAACTTTCATGAATGCCAAATGTTGTCCTAAATCCAATTCCTCTTAAATTTCTCTTAAATTCTTCTTAAATTCTTCTTAACTGCGTTCGAGAATGAGGCCCATTGTGTCTTGCATCAGACATCACAAATGGTTCTTGGCTGTTTCTGCAATGCTAAGAGAAATTACATGGCCATAGACTTGCCAGACAAATAGATTTTGTGTTTTTATTTTTAAAAAGAAATCTCTAACTTACAGTGAACTGTAAAGTTGTCAGATAAGTGGTTTATTCCCCATTCTTCCTCTACGCCTCTAGTTATCATTTAATTTAGGGTATCAACAAAATAATAAGCAATATTTTGAATTCTTTTAACAGATTGTTGCTCTCACAATGTTCCAAGTGGCTGAACCAGTCTCTCGGTACTGAGTCTCGTACTCCAGGGCCAACCATCCCACCCCTACTTCGATTGCTGCTGACGGCGGTGGCTCCCAGCTCACCACCACATCAGTGTACATCTTGGTCATGCCCACACTCAGAAATGTCCAGTTCAACCCAACAGGTGGGTCAGGATATACTAGTGCACATAGAAAAAAATTTACAATTGTGAGGATATTATAAATTCCTTCCCAGTTGGGTAGTTTGTTCTGCTTTGCGCTGATTTATGCATAGATAGCATTACCACTCTGCATACAGAATAGGTTTCAGAATAGAGACATGTTGTGAAACAATGGCCATTGGAAATGGTTAGCATTTATGACTCACCAATGTTCTCCACTGTGAACTGGACTTCATCATAGACAACGTCCTGATCACGTGAGCGTAGCTGGATTTTGTAAGGAGTCCATATTTGTGTGTGTTCTCTGTCAAAACGACACTCCTTTTCTCTCAGCAAGGTGTATTGAGGGCATTCCAGCCATTTTTTGGGAGAAATCCTAGATAGAAGTAGAGGGATAGAAAAGAGACATTACAATAATTAATTGTATCATTTGCCATTATTAGGTTTGGAATTAGTTGTATGACACAAGTAACACTAATTCATCTCACACAAAACCCCACCATTCCATCCTGACAGTGTTGTATGGATGGGTAGGAGAGTGACAGCTAAGAAGAGATGTTAAATTAGGCAATGACACTTACATATCTTGAAACATGTAGAAGAGCTTGAGGTCTCTAGGCTCTGTAAGGTTCTGGAATGTTCCAACACTCCAAGAGCAGTAAAATGATTCCATTGCTCTTGATACACAGCCAGTCAAGTAAGGCGTTTGAGACTGGTCTAATGGTAAGGGAAGTAAGACAAAAAAAGAGCAAAGTGATTGTTTTACAGAGATAAACACAGCTTGTCTTGAATGTAAAACTAAACCTTTAAAACAGGTATGCAGAAACCCAACACCAGTAGGTTCTAGGAAATGATGTACGATGTCTTCCTGGAAGGAGTTGTTCAAATGCTTCAAACGTGTGAGGGCAAATGTGTGTCAGCATAAGGTTACCACTAGAAGTCCTTCACATAATCCTCACATAGCCCTTCAGCATCCATATTTCATTCAACAGGAATAGGTTTGTGGAACTTAATCATGTCCCCAGATAACTTAATAAACAAACCAGCATAAATAAATAGTATACAACTAGATCAACTAACTTGCCAATATTCTTATTATTCCAGTAATACAGGAAATCTCATTTGAAAAACATCTTTTTTTTTTTTAAACTAAGCACACATGAATTAATAAAGACAAATGATTGACCAATCCTATAAATATAAGTATATTCTCTGCTTACAACTTTGACACTTAGACTATAAAAAAAGAGCTTGACACATAGCAGCCAGGGTGGTTCAAGCAGCAAAGCAGAGGTTAAAAATAAACAGTTTAGCAGAAAATACCAGCAACTGCCATTTATCTGGCTGAGGAAAAAGATCAGTCTAAAATATTGAAGCGACTGGATTTCAGCTTTATCAATTTAATATCTATGTGTTTATGTATGCTTCACACAACATATTCCAAAAAGACCCATATTATCGTTCTCTCACATATTATCTTATGCTTCACAAAAAAAAACCTCATTGTATTTGGGTGGACTTGTGTCATCATAAAATGCCTCTCAGCACAAAAATAAAATGGACTACAGATACAAATGAAAAGCCTTTTGGGTTAAGGCTTGTGGGTTGTGTAAGGTTGTATATAGGGTTTACAAATCTAGTGTCTAGTGTGTGCAGGAAATGGTTATTCCACTCCATTAGACAGGCCATGTTTCTGTATGAGGGAGGCTAACACTAATCCTTGATAGATTCTCTGAAAAGAGAAATGTATCTGAAAATAGCGGCACTTTTCTCTTAATGTGCTCCTGCAGTGTATGCACTCTTGTGTATGTACCCATTTCAACAACAAAACCATGTTTTTATAAGCCGTACCTTTCAACCAGTAAATGAATAAAGGGGACTGAAGGCCAGTGAAGCCCATTTCAAAACTGGCCTTGATGGATAGTTTATGTTGTTTGTGTGAAAGGCTAGGATTTACCCAATCGGAGCAAGATGTACAATTGTTCATGAAATCTTGTCTGTCCGCAAGTGCTCTACTCCACTCTTGGCTACATTTGGTACATCTGGCCATGATTCAATCTACTGTCCTCTATTCTTGCCCTGCTCCCAACTCGACACAAGTATTAATCTACTCAACACACATGGCTTCATGTCCGAGGACTGTCTCTTTATTCTCATCTACAGGCTAATGCCGATTTCAGTTGGAGACCACACAGTCCCAGAGCTGTCGCACAAAACCCCACAATGGATTTACGTGATGTTATGTAAATAAAGCGCAGGGAGTTGTGTGACATGAGTTAAGTACAATCCACTGGAGAGTACACCCTGAACTGAAGAGGAATGTCTGAATAAACACTCTTTCCAAACTCCTGCCTCGCTGGAGTGACCACTGAAAGAGACAGCATTTACTGGTTTCTCTGCATCTGTATTTATGTGTCTTTACAAACAAATCCACCTCAACGCTCACAAGAAATTTCAAAAGCCAACTGATGAGGGGTATTGAATGGGGTCTGTATCCCGACAGATCACTGTATATTTGAGCACAGTGGGCAGTGGGAGGTATAGAAACGGTGTTTAGATTGCAGGAATGCAGTTTACGGAGTATGTTAATTGTAACAGATGCATTGAAACATTTGATGTATAGGCACTCAACATGCCTTGTTATTGGGTACGTTTCCATTAAAAGGCGCAGGGATATATGTTTTCATAGCATGAGGAGTGACTGGGTCCACATTTATAGGTAAAAAACATGGTTAGAAATAATATGCAGACATCCAGGACGTAGTCCAGTCCAGTTGATTTATATTAAAATACATTAAATAAACAATACCGTGTTTGAGAATCGGAAGGTCCCCTGTGAATGTTCTTGTCACAAACTATTACACTACATTTAACATGTTTTATAACTGGGTTGCTGCAAGCAACAGATCTGGCTTCACACAATACTCATGCAAGATAGCCAAGACCATATAAACACATAATTGCACTTAGTACATGACTTAAGAGTACATTATGGACATATGATGGCATAGGATGCTCCTTAAACTCAGTATGGAAGAAGTTGGATAACATACCTTTAAATGTTGGGGAAAGCCCCTGCATGGCCACATCATGAACAAGAAGAAAACCAATGAAAAGAGCTTGGATAGCTGCCATGTCAGGATCCCTGGAAAGGTCAGAAAGTATTCATCTCTAACTGTAAGCTCACACATAACCTTGAAAAACATTGCCCTTATGATTTGTGAAATGTGAAAGATGCACAGAAGTTTGTAGGACATTAAATGTTTGTTAACTCATATTAACTCAAAATAAGTGTGAGTCTGTCTGATTCTAGCCTATAGCTCATTAGGCAAGATGTTCAAATTAGAAATAGTATTGCTTGATCCTTCTCATTGATTTCTATGTGGTTTGCTGCTCGCTATGTTGCTAAAGCTAAGAAGCACACTCCTAACCTAATACATGAACACATTTCAAATGACCAATTGAATTACATTGGGTTAGGTTAGAGGTACATAGAGGTATGTAAGCAATATACTGGCTCACACAGACACAAGATACATGAACTTAAATGTTGAATATGTTCCTGTGCCCCTTTACAATATTTGGCCCTAAGCATATTGATTCAGTCTTCTAGAGTCAAAAACTGTCCTCAATTGCCTTTTCAGTTGAAACTTGAATATGCTTTTGTAGTACCTGTTAGTGTCCCCTCTGCTAGCCAAGAAACTCTGGCCACCATATGCTTCCTTAATTTGTTTGTTAATGCCATGTGCTTCCTTGATTATCCTGAGCTCTGCCCCCACCTGCAGTATACCACACCTGCTCTGTTGATTACCCTGTTTGTTAGCCTGATTGGTTTCTCCTGCCTCTTGATTGTGTCTTTCCCCCCCCCCCCCCAAAGAGATATGTCTAAAAGATATGTGTCACTAGTAGAGGTATTTTAAATGTAGGATTCTGGCAGTATTGAACATATCCATTTTTAATATTGTTCATTTGTAACAAGAGTCTAAGCATAGGGGCATATACTGTGGCATTGGCACAATGAATGTTATGGAGTACAGAATCATTACTGACGTGATAGGATTACATTTTCACCAAAGTATTATGGCAAATCCATATGCCAATGTGCCTTATGATATGATTTCTTGAATACATTCATAGAAATCAGATGTGTTCAAGGAAACCACATCTGTTTGGCAACATTGTGAAACCTAGCCGAGTAAACAGGCCACTGCAGAACATGACATCCATCTTATGCCAAATAATGTTGAGCTCTGTCCAGCAGTTGTGAAATGAGGCCCTGCTACTCTTTGGCAGCTTTCCAGTTTCTTCTCTCTGCCACGGCAGAAAATTAAATACGAAGAAACTTCTCAAAGTTTGTACAGTTCCACTGTATATCAGCTACACACAGATACCGACAGTTTCTATCTGATAAGACTTTGTCACAATGGAGCGCCTGCCTGTATTTGTCTCTTGGAAAATAAGTCAAGTGCCTGCACCAAGCCAGGCTTAAGTGCACCCTTCAAACAGAAGTGCAGCTGTCAGTCATATTCAATGCAAGCCAGTCTAATCCTTCAATAGCTGACATTCTCTGTCCTCTCCCTCTTGGATGGTATAAACTCATGTGAAAATGTCAGATAATGAACAGAATTGACAAAAACAGTTGTCAGCTAGGCCAAGCCCTCCAAGCACACTGTCAACACATCATGCAAGCATTCAATGAGACATGCACAGAGTACCATAATGTGTATACATTTGTTTCACTCTAACTGACTAATGTCTCAGCAGAAAAGAGGAAAATGGAGCACCTGGCTATGTTTGCTGTGAATGCTGCTTCAGCACCCTATCAGCTCCTTAGCAGTGGTACACAGGTGCTTTGGATTTCTGATTAGCTTGTACTCTTTCCAGTCCTGTATTTCCATAGTAACTGTGCATATGATTTCCTTGTGAAAAGGCTAGCCTAGGCCTCTGTTTGTTCCCTTATTTTCACATCTTAATCAAACAACTTCCTGCCAATATTCCACTCACACACTGCTGTAGCCCATTAGCTCATTTAGAAAAGCAGCTCCAACTGTTGATATGCATCACGGGCCTAGAAAATCTGCATAATTTCACTATCATCATACCACAAATCCCAATCAATAAACACTTATAGGTACACAGTTGGCATGATAATAAGGAATACTTATGACCATTAACTACTGTCTAATTTACTACTATTAATAACATGCAGGACTTGTTAACTCAGGGAATTTATGAAAACACAAAAAAATGTCTCTTTCTCAACTGAATACATTTATAGTAATTTGATTAAGAAAATGGGAAATAACAGTGGATGTGCTCACGCTTTAAGTTTTTGTTCCACATTTGTTATATTTCTGTGACGCACATCTTCGGTCTCCTGACTGTTGATCTGATACTAAAACTACACAATGTTTCCTGAGCAGCATAGTAGTGTAAAGACATTTGAAATACTTGATAATAATGAGAGTTTTGATACTTTTTACAGTCTCCCCTCCTCTTCTCAGCTCTAAATTTTTCCATCCCACTGTCCATCTTTTTATCTTTTTACTCTTTTACTGGCTATACTAGCCCATTGCACAGTCTTTACTATTTATATCACTTTGCACTATCCTCACACACACAAGCACAAGTACTCTATCTTTGCACTATCCACACAAGCACATGAACACTATCTCTCTGCACTCTTTGCACTACTTTCCTTGTGGACATCAACACTGACACAATCAATGCACACTGTAATATCTGTATAATATCTGTATACACCCCACTCCCTGTGAACATGTTTTTCCCTATGTGTATTGTTTTTCTACTGTGATTTGTGTATGTATGTTTGTGAGTTAAGTTAAGTGTATAAGCTACTGGATGACCTAAATTTCCTTCGGGATTAATAAAGTATCCATCTATCTATCTATCTTTTTTCAGTTGAAGTACTACCAGTTGGTACACATATGGTACGAGTGATATGCCTAGTTGCTTTGGCATTAGGGAGGCCATAATAAACTCTAAACAACTCAAGATAGGAATTTTAAAGACTACACTGGGAAAACCGCAAGTCTAATTCAATCGTTTACTAATTATTCTGATCTAATCTAATACAAAGTGGCCATGAATAAACTAGGAAGTTCAAAATTTCTACTATGTAATTCTATTCATTTCACATGAATTATGCATGCCTAACAGGATGATTACCAGCCTAATCCTGATGAAAGCCCACTTTATGCTTTAATTACTTTCTTTTTCTTTAAACCAGCTCTTCAACGGAGCAACAACTATCATCCTCATCATCAACTGAGTTAATCTGTTCTTAATACTACTTCTACGATTACTACTACTACTGATAATAATAATACTAATACTAACAATAGTAATAATAATCATAATAATAATATAGTTGTTTTCGAAAATATATTAATGATGTCTTCTATTATGGTAGATAAATAGTCAACAAATGAATGTAAACAATGTATACGTAACAAGCTTCCTTAGCGGATCTGCTGAACATTACATCTGCTCAAAAAAAAGTGTCATTCTTTGAAATTACCGTTCGATGTGCTCTTGGGATGGTGGTGTCCAGAGAAGAAAAGACCACGGAGATTGTTCTAAGAATTCAACTTAAGAGACCCGACTTATTTGTGTCATTGTAGTTGTCTAAACATAATGTGACAGGCAAATATCAGCCTGCGTCAGCTGTAGCCTGAGCGTGCAGCAAACCCGTTTGAGGGCTTCTCCTTGGAACAGTTTGCCAGAAATCTCTATTTAAGCGCCACCCTCAGGCATTCCGAACACAAGGCAGTGCCCTGTTTTCCACGAAAGAGACTTCTGCAAATCTGCCAACCTACAGGCGCTCGTAGACTATTTCTCCAGATGAAAGAAATGCTTTGCTTGTGCATTTAACCACAGACAGTATTTTGAATAACTAGCTATATTTACGTCGCATTGTGATCGCTATCTGCCAGGCGATTTGGCCAAAGCCCTTTAAGCGTTTGTGATACATAAGCAGATGACGTAGTTCACAAAAGGGTCACTTTCCAGTGCCCATGCACATTCAACACGCATTTCTTACAAAGTGAGTTGTGTTGCTCCAGACGGACAATGCTGTGTTCATCATAGTAGAACCAATGCCAGTTTAACTATCTGATCTTTTTTTGTATAATTTCAGTCCTGTTTATCGGGTTGATGTATTAATAAGGTTATTGACGGACGTGTTCGAGACAAGCTGACGCCTACTCAGATCCTAACCCTAATTCGGAATCGCTCCTTGGTGTTTGTACGTTCGGTCACAGAGAGTAGGCTACTCAAACGCGCTCAAAACTCTTCTTCGTGCATGCTGTTCTGCTCGCGTGGGGGTCGGAGGGAAAGGCCACCAAAACTCCAATGTGTACACACTTAATGTTCAACACCATGCTTCAACGTGACCACGGCCCGACACGTGCAGGAAGACAGTTGTGCATGTCGAGGTCTGCTCAGTGGAAAGGGGTTGAATAGAGACAAATAATACTTATTTAACGACTCAACAATATCAGCATATTAATATTAGTAGTAGTAGTAGTATTATTATCATTATTGTTATTGTGCAGATCCACTCAAACATCTATGTTTCAAATGTCTTTAAAGCGTTTCAAGTTTCACATTATCTTTCTGTTCCTCTGGTAGCTAGCAAGACACCCCAAAATTAAGAGTGACATAAATTTAAGCCAGTTTATCTACTTTGTGTAGTTTTGTCATTGGTTGACAAATAATCTCAAGATTAATTGATGAGAATGACTGACTGGAAGTGACACATAATGTCACAAGCCAGTCCGACGGCTGCAAAGATATTAAAGAGCTGCATCTATTTATACAACAGCCACTCTTATTGTAAACACATTTTAATGCGGGGCATACCAAAGGGGAGCTCAGAGTATAACTCCTGACCTGGGAACTAAGACACCTTGTGGGAAAGCTGTGAAAAAGTCAATTAATCAGTGAATTATCAATTAATACCTTGATATTTACTTTACATGCTGTTCCACCAACTTTCATTTTCATTCATTTAGACACTTTTATCCGAAGCGACTAACATCACAGTGCAGATATATATTATCATCAGCGTATGTGTTACCCTAATGGAACCTCACTGTCTACCAGTTGAGCTACAGGTGTACCTTTCTCTTTTAAATGGCAGTAAGCAACCATAAAGCCATTACCATAAACCTTTAGGCCTTTTGGTTGTACATTGGGAAGTGTGTGGCCGTAGTGAGACCCATTCCAGGCCCAGGTCATTCATGGGTTAGGAATGTCAAAAATCTGCCAGTGCCACAGTCACCCTGCACCATGTGCACAACACACATGTGAATGCACATTCTCACATACAAACACATGCATCCACACAGAGAGACAGGCCACTGAGACCACACAAGTAGGTTTGAAGGGTTTTAAAATGGTGTTGTTTTGTTGTTGTTAACAGTGGATGCCACTATTCAAGGTTACATCAAGAGACTGCAAGGTTATTCCACAAGTGTCCTTCACAGGATTTGAAAATCGTGGTCTTTCATTCGGTATTGATGATGATGTCATAACTGTCCTCAGAGCAGCTTCAAGGCTGCCACATATCCCATACAGAGAAATGTATTATATGTTTTGTCTGTATGTGTTTCTTTATTATTATTATTATTATTATTATTTATAGTGTTTTCCTGGTATTGTGGTATATTACTGATAAAAAGGTGGGCCACATAGAATGTAAAGTGCCATGCAGCACCAGCCAGCAGAGAGGAGAAAGTGCTGCTGTTGCACATCGTAACTCTCTGCTTTAAAATGTGCCTCGGTTGTTTGCAGTTCATCAAGTCAATTAGTAAATGCTAATAGTGAGCATGTTTGACTTGGTAGCTAGCCATGGTTCTAGGACGCCGAGAGAGGAGATTGTGTGTGCAATGTCCACTGATACCCCCTCTGGATAATGGGTAGTGTGAGCTCAGAGCTACTACCGGTAGAGAAATTGGGGAGGAGGGGGGAGGCTTTGCTAAGCCAGAGGGGTAAGGCAAATGTAAATCTCCTAGAGTGTAAGTGGGGTGAGTGGAAACTGTCAATCATCCCCGTGGTTTCCTCCCAAACTTTGTTTACAAAACATAATTTGAAGTACTATTGATGACTGGGGACTAGTGGGTTTAATGCAAGAAGTATGTTCTGTTTTCAGCAGAATGTTAGTTTGCCACCATCAACAAAGCAATGGCAGAGTGTTTGTCTTCACTGAGGACAGTTTTTCCAATGTTCCATCAACCCCCCACCCTCCTCCAACACTCATATGGTGCAGTCCACTTTAGCCCACCTGGTTGGTCCTGTTTCACTCCGTCACTTCAAAGCTGTTGATCAGTGGCTTTTCAACCATTTTAATCATTAACTTTGGATTTCTCGCAGTGTGTCACATCCCTCTGTTTTTCTTATCTGTCTATTTGAAAAACGAATGTTGCGTATAATTATTGTGTCTAAGTTATACCAGAGCTTTGAGATTAATGTCAAAAGCATCTTGTATTTACGATTTTCACAGTAATATCTAAGGCAGCATTGCACCCATTTTCCAGCATTGCACCTGTTCCCTGCTTACAGGTATTTTCCCATCAGAACTTAAAACTGCCCTGGTGAGACCCCTCCTGAAGAAAAGCAATTTAGACTCTTCAGTTCTAAACAATTTTAGACCCATCTCTAACCTTCCCTTTCTAAGCAAAATCCTGGAAAAAATTGTCTTTAAACAGTTAAATAATTTCCTAGATGCTAACTGTGCATTTGACACCTTCCAATCTGGTTTTCGCTCCAATCATAGCACAGAAACGGCATTAGTCAAGGTTGTAAATGATCTCAGGATTAATGCTGACTCCAAAAAACTATCTGTCTTGGCCCTTCTGGATCTGAGCGCAGCCTTTGATACTGTTGATCACAATATCCTTATTGATAGACTTGAAAATTGGGTTGGCCTCACTGGTCCGGTCCTAAACTGGATAAGGACCTATCTAACTGGCCGGGAATACTTTGTCGCCCTCGGAGACCACAGCTCAAAAAACATTTGTATGACCTGTGGGGTCCCTCAAGGATCCATTTTAGGGCCCTTACTTTTCAGTCTATACATGCTACCCCTTGGTAGTGTAATTAGGAGGCACAACATCGACTATCATAGCTATGCAGATGACACCCAGCTCTATATTTCTGTAACACCCAACAACTACAGCTCTATTGATTGTTTGGTAAATTGCATTTCTGATATAAATGTATGGATGTCACAAAACTTTCTCCAGCTAAACCAAGATAAAACAGAGGTATTAGTCATTGGTGAAAAAAACGAGAGAGAGAAACTAACTGCACACTTAAAAACACTAGCACTTAACACCAAGCACCAAGCCAGAAACCTAGGCGTCATACTTGACTCAGATCTCAATTTTGAAACCCATATCAAAAATATAATTAAAACATCTTTTTATCACTTAAGAAACATTGCTAAGGTGCAACCGTTTCTCGCTCAGGCTGACACCGAAAGACTGATGCACGCTTTTATCACGAGCAGGCTAGACTACTGTAACTCGCTTTTGTCTGGTCTACCAAAAAAAGCCATTAGTCAACTACAAACAATACAGAATGCAGCAGCGCGAGTCCTCACTAAAACAAGACGGAGAGCGCACATCACACCAGTATTAAAATCACTGCACTGGCTACCTGTTAGTTTTAGAATAGATTTCAAGGTTCTCCTACTAGTCTATAAATCACTCCATAGTCATGCACCTGAATTTATAACAGACATGCTCTCAAGGTACACACCCAGTAGATCCCTGAGGTCCTCCGGCACTGAACTTCTAACAGTTCCAAAAGCCAGGACAAAGAGACATGGGGAAGCAGCTTTTAGTTTCTATGCCCCCAACCTTTGGAACACTCTGCCAGAATACCTAAGAATGGCCGAAACGGTTGAAACCTTTAAACATGCACTTAAGACATACCTCTTTGATCTCGCTTATCACTCACTGTAAAATGTATTTAACATTTATGGAACATTTATTTATTTACTTATTTCTGTCTCTTTTCAAGTATTTGTACCCCCCCCCCCCCCCCCCAGCAGCTGTCTCTTAGTTTGACGATAACTGTGCTGAGCAGTCCTTTATGGTGCCAGTGCGGTTAGTACGTAATTTCCTGTTCATTTATCTCTGGCAAAATCTGTGTCTTTTTATAAGTGTTTTGTAACTTGTAAAATGTATTTATTTAACATTAATGTAACATTTATTTATTTATTTACTTATCTGTGTCTCTTTACAAGTGTTTGTAACCCCCCCCAGCAGCTTAGTTTGACGATGACCGTGCTGAGTAGTCCTTTACGGTGCCAGTGCGGCTAGTACGTTTATTTTATTTTATTCATTTATCTCTTGAAAATCTGTGTGTTTTTTTTACAAGTGTTTGTAACCCCCCCCCCCCCCCCCTTTTCTTTCCTACTGTGAGGCGCATTGTGTTACTTCCTTGTATGAAATGCGCCGTACAAATAAAGTTTGATTTGATTTGATTTGATTTTGATGGAAAGAGGGCTCATGCAATGTCCTCTCCTTCACTCAGGCATATTTCAGTGTGATGATTCCCTTCTGTTTCTGGTTTAATACATCTACATGCATTTATCTCAAAATACATTTCTTATTTGACTGTAGAAGTTACAACACTATTGAGCATTTGGTCCTTTATGTTTAGCTGGTAACTTTAAGACCGTCGACCAACATTTGCTCTCAGGATTCACATGAAAATCTGTGTTCAAAAGTAGCAGTTACGTATAGCAGGGTGATATTGCAAAACAACTAAATAATTTCTGTTGAACAGGACTGTATGTGAGCTAAAGGGTTGCCTGCTAACCCAGTTGAACTGTCAGCTGTTTTAACATCACCTATGCACTCAGATTTGAACAGTGATTGGATAGTGACCAAATGTCAGAAAGGAAACGTCCATTTTGGCCTGGCCTACATTGACAGCAGTCTGCCCACCCCTTTTCATTTGCCTACTTTTCTGAAAAACACCGTTAGCACAGACTTGAGTGAAAATCAATTTGACATCCAGAGGAGGCCATTTCCATGGTTCTGACAATGCTGTCACCTACAGCATTATCAAGATGTGTTATGTTTCTTAGAAGTAGGTACAGATTCATTGCAAAAGACATAGGAACCCATATGCAAGCAAAGGTAAGACTTATCTCATAATCTTATATGATTTAAAATATAGTGAATAATATTGTGTATAAATATCCATTGTACCAACACATTCTTGAGCTCTGCTACCATTCGAAATGGAAATATTATTTATTGCTTGAAAGTTTTTTCAAAATCCTGATAACATAATTAGTTTATGAGAACCACACGGTCACCTTATAGGGTCCCCTGCCCACCATTGGCAACTAACCAATGAATTCTGTTGCTCTGTCCTACCATAAGTCACATTTGTGTGTCGATGTAGAATGATGCATTCAGTCATGGAAAACGCACAGAAAACATGGCAAAAACATGCAGATATTCTAGTGTTAAGACACATAGACAAGATAGAAGAGGCCACCTTTCACCGATTTCTTCCATTCGCCCTGCACTTATTGCATTATGTGATCTGTGTGCGTAAGTAAGCAATTTCCCCTTTCTAGGACAGTGCCGGTAGGGAGAGGAGAGGAGTTTGGACTTGTGTCAGTGTGCTGACTTACTGTTTAAACAACCCCCTTTGACTCTCTGCGGGAGCTCGCTGGCCATCTTGCCAAACCACAGATTCACTAAACCAAAGAAATAATCTAGAGGCACAATCAGCAGCATTTACTGATTACTGTGCTGTGGAGTATACAATTGGCCTATTCTGCGAAAATCACCTGTTTGCCTCTTTTTATATCCAAGTAGCGTGATAGCAAATAGCATCCTTTCAAATGGGACTTTCACTGAGAGGTCACACAATATGTTTGATTCACACAGCATTTCTTACAAAGGATAATGGTGTGTTGATTTCATTACTGTCATGAACAGGAGTAGCCCAACACTTAGATATGTTTATTGTGCACTGACTCTTTTCCCAACAGACTGTTGGCTGTTGTTTTTCCACCACTTGTGCCAAGAATGCACGTTTTTTCAGCGACCCTACAGAGGCCGTTGGAGATATCCCAGATGGCTCCACACTTCTAGTAGGAGGTAGGCTATGAAGAGAGCACGCATGTGGATGAAGAACGTCTTTAACCGGTGTGCAAATGGCACCTCTGTTCCTTGAGTGAATGTGCAAGTATGATAGATCAGTATGGCAAATGTAGACTTGCGTCATCAAAATCTGTATTTTCAAAACACACACAGAACATTTGTCTGGCTGTGCTGATGTGTGTCAAAGATTACATCTCCTCAGTACACTAAACAAACATCTGGTAAATGAATAGAGCGACACAAATATCCACGGAATCAGGATGTATGAGTCTTCCCCCCCATGATAAGGTATTTCCTGCCTGTGATTTGCACTTCCTCCTCTGAAGACTCTTTTCCTTGAACGAGGTGCTCCCTGGAGTAATCATGTATTTTTCGCCATGTCCTTTTGTTTTAGGATTTGGCTTGTGTGGGATACCAGAGAATCTGATTAATGGCCTACTTAGAACAGGGGTGAAAGGTATCACAGCTGTAAGCAACAATGCAGGGTAAGAGTTAAAGTTTATTGGAAGTCTGAATCTAATGGTCATTAAATATAACCCAGCTTCAAACCCCAGTAATCAGGTTCTTTACACATTCATCAAAACTTCTAAACTCTTGGCATGACGTGCTCTTTTTAAATCTCAATCAAATCTCTTGCCATAATCTTGACTTTGTCTCAGTAATGTGAGCTAATCCAAAAGTGGCCAAATCATATAATCTGACTACAGTGCCAAAATCTAAACAAAGCCCAGTGTGAAACCTGATTAGACATTTTTACGCTGAATATAACTCCTCAAATCCATTCATGATTTTCTCCACATTTGTAATTTCCACGTTGATCCACATGAATATATGTTTTGAAGTTCTCAAACCATATGACTAGCTTGTCCACAGTAAAACGGGACAAAACATGCCCAAACAAAGCCTAGAAATGTCCAATCATTTCTCACATTTTCAGAAGCTTTCTGCGAATTCCGCAGGGCATGTAGTTCAAGCTATTCGAGAAATGACAGTCTTGGAAATCTGACAGCAGGCTCTCTGCTAAGTAGAGACAGAACTTGTTAGAACTCTACCACCCCACTGCCAGAGCATGATGCCTTTTCATGGAAAAGCACATTTGGGGGAACATTTTGTTGTTTTTGGACCTCAGTGGTGCAGAGCCAGCAGTGCACAGCCACATTCTCTTCCCCAGCCCTTGTTTTGTGCAAGGGACCAATGTGTCATAACCACTGACATAAAGTCATTGTTTTCAATATTTTACAAACAATTTAATACCACATTATATACAACAACACTAATGATAAATGCAATGAATTAAAGAAAAATTATCTGAGCAGCGAATACAAGAAATTATGAATTACTTAAAGCAACCCATATCCCAATGATTATGCAAACCCCTTAAAAACATTTAATCTACTGAATATATTAAATGTAGAAATGATGTTACATTGATAATGTCGCTTTAAATGCAAAACAGGCGCATTTATCAGAAGTGCCCATTTTCCATTCTCCTCTGTCTGTCTGAAGTATAGATGATAAAAAGTATGAATCTGTGAGGGTGAGGTCAGCTCTTGTGTGTATATTTGTGCTTCACACATCCACGCGTGTTTCAGAGTGGATAACTTTGGCCTCGGCCTTTTGCTAAGAACAAAGCAAATCAAGAGGATGATCTCGTCGTATGTCGGGGAAAATGCCGAATTTGAGAGACAGTATTTGTGTGGAGAGCTGGAGGTGGAGCTGACTCCTCAGGTAATATACACACCCACAATCACTTACACACTCACTCACCCACACACACACCACACACACACATACACACTCACCGCCAGTATGTTGTTCTCCTGTAGGGCACGTTGGCAGAGAGGGTACGAGCTGGAGGGGCAGGCATCCCTGCATTCTTCACGGCCACCGGTTACGGCACACTGGTCCAGGAGGGAGGAGCTCCTATCAAGTACAATAAGGATGGCAGTGTGGCTATTGCCAGCGAGAGGAGAGAGGTGGGGCTGGGAGTCCATTCAAATGATCAGATATAGTCATTTTAATCACAGTGCCATTTTTATTTGAAAGTATTATATACAACAAATATATAATATTTAAGCTTCTATAAGGAATAGAGTGAGGGGAAAACAGCCTCGGTTTCCTGAGAGACTCACTTTCATCTCTGATCACAGGTGCAGGAGTTCAATGGCAGGCATTATGTCATGGAAAAAGCCATCACTGGTGACTTTGCTCTGATCAAGGCCTGGAAATGTGACAAGGCCGGAAACCTAGTCTTCAGGTAGGAGGTGTCTGGTTTTAAGCATGGTGCGGCTTATGGTGACCATAGAGACTAGTGACCAATCTATCAAGTAATTAGATACAAATAAAAGAGATTGTAAAGATGAATGAAATCTTCTGTCACTACATGTAAAATCCAGTAGTTGTCAGTATTTGTCCACAACCTTTTGCCTCTCTTTTGCCAGGAAAACAGCTCGAAACTTCAATCAACCTATGTGCAAGGCAGCTAAAGTCACAGTAGCAGAGGTTGGCTTGATTGTTTCCAAAATGTATCACAAGCGTCAAAATATTTTATGTTCATTATTTTATTTCATGAGCATTGTCATTGCCACCATTACAAACATGGACTACATTCATTTTGAGTGTATGTAGTGTCCAACATTAACTTGTTGATTACGTATGAAAACTCAAAACATGCAGTATTACTACCACACTTTCACTTGAGCACCAGGCGCATTCCTGCAGCCAACTGAAGTCCTACATGTCCTTCTCAGGTTGAAGAAGTGGTAGACATCGGGACATTTGCTGCAGAGGACATCCATGTCCCCAGCATTTATGTGGATCGCATTGTGAAGGGAGCCAGCTATGAGAAGAGAATAGAGGTCAGCATATATATATAAAAAAAAACCTGTTATGTCATATAACTTGAGTCTGTGTCCCACATCTAATTATGAGAACGTGTCCAACTCCACAGAAAAGGACGGTGCGGTCGGAAAAACAACAGCACAAGTCCAAACCGCAAAAGGAGTCTGACATCACAAGGGAGAGGATCATTCGGCGCGCTGCCCTTGAGTTTGAGGATGGCATGTATGGTATCCTTCAGGCAGGACACAAGCACAATGTGCCACCACTCAAGAGTTCGCCATTATTCTGGCAACTTTTGAAAATATGATATTATTTGTTTCATATAACTGTATTTATTGTAACGTAATGTATTTTATATCAGTGGAACGTGATAGTTAAGTAATATAGCAATAATATCTATTTATTTGTTTGTTTTGTCATGTTTGATTAGAAGGCACCTTCTGGTCTTAATACTGAAGCTGCCTTGTATCCAATCCATCATTCAAAAAACACATAAAGTATTTGATGCATAAAGTTGTTTAGATTGTTGTTTAGATTGTCATGTGCTATAGTAAACCCCAGGACCACCTAGGACTTGACCTTGGAATGATAACTACATAAGAAACACATTGCCTTAACAGCTATAAGCAAACCTTGGCATCGGAATCCCCATGTTGGCAAGCAACTACATCAGCCCTGACATCATTGTACACCTGCAGAGTGAGAATGGCATTCTGGGATTGGTGAGACAGACAACATAACACAGCACATCGGGGAAATATATCCTGCACCATAGCTTTGTTACTTAGCCGGCCCTTCCATTCAGTGCCTCCTATAGCAAAGGGAATGTGTGTACTCAAAACACAACAGTGCTGGGGATCCAACCCACAACCCTGGTTTTGCTCTATAAATTGAGTTCATCCTAAGTGTAATAATAAGTTTACAATTTTTATCTGCACCACAGGGTAGTAGTCTACATCATACAAATACATAGACAGAAGGTTAAGTGAAGACCATGACTGCACTGTGCACTGGTTCTCTTCTTAGGGACCTTATCCCACTGAGAGTGAAGTGGATCCAGAGCTCATCAATGCTGGTAAGGTGAAGTGAGCAATAGACTCTGAAAAGTCAAATATGGGAGTCATTTTGGATACAACCAGAGACCTCCAAAGGATTGTGTTTGAAAAGTTGTACCCTTCTTATTTGTGCTCATAGGAAAGGAGACCGTTACAGTGATGCCTGGGGCTGCCTACTTCTCCAGTGATGAGTCCTTTGCTATGATCAGGGGGTTAGTCCTCTCTCTCACTCTGTCTCTTTCTCTCTCTCTCCTTTTCTCTCTCTCTTCTTGTCTCTTTGGGTGTCTGCATCTCTCTCACCTCCCTCTTTGCCTACCTTTCTTCTTTTTTCTGTGTTTTCTGTGTCTCTCTCGATTTTTTCTTGAACTCTTTCTCCTCTCTCACAGAGGTCATATAGACTTGACGATGTTGGGGGCCATGCAGGTGTCCAAGTATGGAGATCTCGCCAACTGGATGATTCCTGTATGTTCTTTAAACATGTGGTTGTGGGTGACTGTGTGTGTGTGTGTGTGTGTGTGTGTGTGTGTGTGTGTGTGTGTGTGTGTGTGTGTGTGTGTGTGTGTGTGTGTGTGTGTGTGTGTGTGTGTGTGTGTGTGTGTGTGTGTGTGTGTGTGTGTGTGTGTGTGTGTGTGTGTGTGTGTGTGTGTATATATGTATGATTGTATTCCTCTAACTGAACATGTTGTGTTGTGATGTGTGATGGTGGTGTGTGATGGTGAGGCATTATCATGTCCTAGTATCTTATTCCATGTGTCAGGGAAAGATGGTGAAGGGCATGGGAGGGGCGATGGACCTGGTGTCCAGCGCTGGGACCAAAGTGGTGGTCACCATGGAGCACTCTGCCAAGGTACCTCATTTCATCACTATCAACCTTGTGCCCTGTGTCTCTGATGAGAAGCTGTGGTGGACCGGTTTCATGGTGACCTCTTTCCCCACTCTCAGGGCGGGAAACACAAAATACTGGAGAGATGCAGTCTGCCCCTGACTGGCAAACACTGTGTGGATCGCATCATCACAGAAAAGGTCTGGGCTGATCAGCATTATTTGACTTCTTCACTTCTACACTGTATCCAACTTCTCCATGTTTCTTGTCTCTATATTCTCTCTCTCTCTATCTCTCTCTCTCTGACGGTCTCTTTCTTACTCTGCCTCTCTGCCTCTCTCGCTCTCTCTCTCTCACACTCACACTCTCTCTCTCACATGTCATCTCATCTCTTCCTTACAGGCTGTATTTGATGTGGATAAGACATCTGGTCTCACCCTCATAGAGATATGGGAAGGGCTGTCCCCTGATGACATTCGGGCTTGCACAGGCACAGACTTTAAAGTAAGTCGTGTTAATTAAATAAAAGCAATGAGTCATTTGGAATTATTTAATTGCTTTTTTTTCATTTTACTTTGTTAACATTGGACACGTTTTTGCAGTTCTTTACAGTTCTGCAAAGACATTCTGTTGACAACAATATATTGATTTCAGAAATACCACCTTTTCAATATTTTCCAAATGTTTTATCATGGTTGTTTTTGATCAAAATTGGGATATGTTCTTGATGCTTGTAGTGCAGGTCTATTTCTGGGATATGTGTAGTTTTCTAAATAAGTGCACATGTGAAAAAGTAAATAATGTTCTTTTGTTTGTCCCAGTTATTGTTCATTAATAGGATAATAAGACTTTTACATTTGCTCTTTGGCTTTGTTAAAAAAAACTAAAAACAGGTGGCTACGAACCTAAGACCAATTCAGCAGATCTGACCAGGAATGTTCCCTCAGAGATCCTTGGAAAATGCTGCACATCCATTTCTAGGCACTTTTCAATTATTCAACTCAAAGAAGTTACAACCAGAACATATGGGACATTTCACCTCACATTCAGGAACAGAACACCTAATATTTCAATGGACTAAATATGTTGCACCTCTGTGGTTTGTATGTTATTCAATGCATGTGAACAGTGCAACGTGGTTATACTGACTTTACATATATCACAGTCTGGAACTGACGAGAACTTACTTCGGAATTCTGTTACAGAACCTTTCTATAATCATGCCATTTGTAGCATACATAGCACCAATGGTTTTGATGAAGGGCCTTTGTTTAAATGATTGTATACATGTAGCCTTGTTTATCGACAAACTCTATGGTAACTCGGAAGAACGTGACTGGGTTGAGAGTGAAAAACAGATTAAAAGACAACTGTATCAGCCTCAGTGTTTTGTTTTTTACAACTTTGTTAGAACCCAAATCACTGTATGGGAAAGACAGCTATCAATAGAAATGATGATCATAGGTATTACGATGGCATGATGAAAGGTTTGAAAGCCCTGACATTTAAATACAAAAGGTCACCATAACAACCCATGTTAACTTAGAGGTTTGTAAAATACAGAACATGATGATCATTTTGACTGTTATGCCTACTATGTGATCAAGTCAAGACTTTTGTTGAAATTCTTTGATACATTGTTGAACATCAGTTGATGAATTGATTCTTGCTATGCTTTGAAGGTAGTCTGCAGACACATGTGGCATGTTTGCTAACTTGTTAATACGCAGAGTGAAATCAGCTAGCAATATATGGAGTGGATTTTCCATACAGGCTTTTCCATGACATTAGCAACTGGAATGACAGGAGTACTCATTAAGATGCAACTCTTGGTGTAACATATAGCAATTTTCACTCTTAAAATGTCAATTTCTACTTGTGATAAACATTAAGGCTAACTGCAATACCTGTACACAGTTGTAAAATACAATATAATACAATAATCAAAAACATTTTGTGATAGGCCAGTCATTTAAAGCTTAATATATTCCACTGAAAAAAATAGGAATTGCAGAAATGTGACCTTTGTGTTAGGATTTAAACAAATAATTTCACAATCACTAGTGGGACTGCCTTACCAGAAGTATATTGCCGTTCACAACTGCCTGTAGGGAACTGCATGAAACTGTGAAAAGGCAAAATAGTCAGACAACTAAAGCCTTAAGCCCGGAGCCACAATGGCTAAGAGATAGAAAATATTGGGGTCAATTTTGGACTTTGGACTGCTGAGCCATTTTTACACTGTATTGTGATTTATACACAGTTGGCATTCCTGGCCATCACCATGGAGGTAAGAATTCTGTCTCTCTCTCTTTGCTCTTTATTAGTGAGTATAGAAACGTTGATGTATAGAAACAAACACTATTTATTAGTCAGTATAGAAACGTTGATGTATAGAAACAAACACTATTTATTAGTCAGTATAGAAACGTTGTTGTATAGAAACAAACACTATTCATTAGTGAGTATAGAAACGTTGATGTATAGAAACAAACACTATTTATTAGTCAGTATAGAAACGTTGATGTATAGAAACAAACACTATTTATTAGTCAGTATAGAAACGTTGATGTATAGAAACAAACACTATTCATTAGTGAGTATTGAAATGTTGATGTATAAAAAACAAACACTTTTCATCTGTGAGTATAGAAACGTTGATGTATAAAAAACAAACACTATTCATCAGTGAGTATAGAAACGTTGATGTATAGAAACAAACACTATTTATTAGTCAGTATAGAAACGTTGATGTATAGAAACAAACACTATTTATTAGTCAGTATAGAAACGTTGATGTATAGAAACAAACACTATTTATTAGTCAGTATAGAAACGTTGATGTATAGAAACAAACATTATTGTTGTGAGCAAATGAGTTTTAAGAGAAGGTCTGAGAAAGTTCAGAAACAGGAATGACCCATTAAATGCCTGTTTTTGTTCATGCCAGTTGGTCAACAACAACAGAAAAACATTCATATCATGAAAAGGTTTCATGCTGTATTATTTTGCAGTATCATAAAAAGAGTATAAGGTTTCTGCAATATTATGTTGAACCACATAATGACTGCAATATCACTTTGTAGTTGAACTGTATTTCTTATATTCAAGGTATACCTGTCCAAGACTTATATTTTGCTGGTGATTCTTGTCTCTGTGTTGTCACGCATGCAGTAAGTATTCTTCTGAGTCTTCATTACTGTAACCTACTCATAAATTCACATACATTTTGTACTTTTAGACACTAAAATCATTGAAATTACAATGAAGCAATAGATACATAACATTATCACACTACAAACACACTAGTGCTCTTTCCCGGCATCTGATACTCAAACTCTGTGTCATTAACCTGCTCACATCAGGGCAGAACACCAATCCTCTGTTTGTTTTCAGTTGTGTGCCACAGGTGAATTGCAGATGGGGGCCTTATGGAGACTGGTCGGAGTGTAATGGGTGCACCAAAACACAGGTTCCTCATCAGATCATTTCCCCTTAGTTCCTCTTCAGCTAAGCATGGTGGTGCAGTATATGCAGGGTGGCAGTTGCAGTTTTTGAAATGACAGTATGAATCGCTGTATGGCTGCCAGAGTCACAGACACTGAAAAGTGCTGAAAAGCTATTGTAAACCGTAGGGCATGTTTAAAGGGTTAACGGAGGATGTCTCATTGTTTTTCAGGAGCAGACTCGTTCCATTGAGGCCTTTGCTCAGTTTGGGGGGGTCCCGTGTTCAGGAGAGGCCAGTAAGACCCAAGACTGTGTTCCCACTCAAAAGTGTCTCCTGGAATCAGGCTGTGGAGACAGGTTCCGCTGCAACTCAGGTACAAGACTCCTAGCTTCATGCATGTGTATTTTGGATTTAGTTTTCAGCTTTTGGTGTAAGTATCTCTCTCTCTCTCTCTCTCTCTCTCTCTCTCTCTCTCTCTCTCTGTATACGTGTGTTTTAGGTAAGTGTATAAATCCTTCCCTGGTGTGTAATGGCGACCAGGACTGTGAGGAAGATGGCCTGGATGAACGTCGTTGTGATGAAGCCACCAGTAACACTGTGTGTGACGAACAGAAGACCCCTCCTCACTTGGAACAAACTGGCCTGGGGTGAGCGCGCTATTCTCTCTCTCTCTCTCTCTCTCTCTCTCTTTGAAATGAAATGAAATAAAATTGTGCTTAATTGGCATGAATTAATTAACTAATTATTGCCAAAGCTTCAAGTTTAAAACTGTGTAGAGTGTAAATATTAACATTTTGTAGTATTAATGAACAATTTTAAAACAGATAAGATTAATGACAACCTCAGCACAAGAACAAACAAACAATAGATAAACCATCTTTCTAAGTTAATATATGTGAAGTTACATAATACACACTGTAGATCTACCCAAATCTTATGCATTTGAGAAGAAAAAGTTCCTCATTTTCTGTCTCTTGTATACAGTATCCTTAAGTTTGAATATTACTAGGTACGCATGTTCTTTTATCTGCTGAGCTCTATGTTCACTTGCTCTTTATCTTGTCAGTGTTCTTGTACACCCAAGATGTCTTCACAGAATTTAGACGAAGTAGTTCTGTTGGGCTAGTGTCCCACTGTCTATAGTCAACACCATCACATGTTCCCCCCAAGCTCACACCATACATGGTTTGCATATGGAATCAAATATCTTAGGCTAAAATGTAGTTGGTGGGTTGATTTTGTAAAGTTGTGTTTTATCAAGAAACAAGTCCAGTGTAGTTCTAATGTGATATTTGCATGTGACAGCATCTCCAGTTTGGAAATGGGTTCCTTTTTCTAATGCTCTTTTGAAAGATCTTTATTTTTGTTTCGTCAGTAGGAGTTGGTAGTGCCCAGTTCTATTTGTATGTAATGCATTAAGACTCTCCTGCAGCCCCTCTTTTGAATCTAGCATCATGTCATCTGCAAAGAGAAGGCATTTAATATCAGTGCTGTCAAGTACAAGTCTAGCACATGCAGATTGATTGATTAATTAAATCTCATTAATGAATATGTTGAAAAGCACTTAGGACTGCCTAAGTCCTGTACCCTGTTCTATTATTTTTACAATACAGCATTTATTTGCCTTGTATGATTATTTTTTTAGGGTGTAGATCTAGTCTCTTATATCACTCTCTAGGAGTTTTAGTAGCAAACCTTTGTGCCAGATGGTCAAAAGCCTCCCCTGTTCTCATAATTACATTGAACAGTTTGAGAATGGCTTCTCAGGCCTTCCCTGTTTTTCATTTAACCCTGGTCATTTAATTTGGGCCGTCTAGATCATTTTGTATGAATTTGGTAACTCTAGCTCCTTTAGCTTCATAATAATTTCTTTTTGGATTTGGTTTAATGAATTTTCTTTGAATGTATAAAGCTCTTCAAAATGATGTTATAGCCACTGAGTCCCTTCTTTTTGCATTCTATAATTACTCCCATATCTGTGTCAATGGCCACCTTAAACTGTTCAAATGTAGCTATCATGAATCTTGTTTTTTTTCAACCTTTCCTTTGGGCATCTTCTTTGGTTTGTCTCTTTTCAGTGGATTCAAGGGTGTTGTAGTAGACATATTGACTGGCCCTGTCTGTCTCCTTCTCCTCCCATTTTTAATGATTTATGGCCATAGCAAGGAGAAAGAAACATACTTGTCATACCCAATCTCATACCCATACCCAATCATACAGTTTTGTGTGTCAAACATGTTTCCAATATATGAGACCAGTTCATCAAGGTAACTTTCTTTTATCAGTGCCTGCTGCGTTGTTATTGCAGTGTACAAAGCCTGCTGGTTTTATGCAAAAACAACAACAAATGCAATTTGTGCACCTACAGGTTTGATGTATTGTCGCAGAGGCTGAGGGCTCCAGTCATTAACACTAAGAGTTTTGGTGGTCAGTGCAGGAAAGTCTTCAGTGGCGACCACAAGTCCTTTTACAGACTCCCTCAAAGTATCCTCAGGTACACCTTTCAGGTAAACATACCACCGCAGTCTGCAATAACATACTATTCCCCATCACTTGACGTGCATTCAAAGAAGAAGTCGATATGTAGTCGATGGATTTGAGGGATTGATACTTTTGCTGAGGGATGTTTAGAAATCAAATGCCACCCAAATAGTGCATTTCTGTCCAGTGTTTACCATGTAGTATGCGTGTATCTGAGGTATTTAGACAACATTTAGTTTCGACTGCAGCTTCACTTGTGTGTCTTGGAGTAGGCTATAATCCTGTTTTTATGTAGGTGGCGAGTGAGAATGATTTCAAAGATGAGTTGTACAACAGTGCCTGGTCTTATGTAAAGCACGTCGAGAAGAGGATGAAGACTAATGGAGGGCATGATCACTTCACTTCTCATTACGAAATGAAGCGAGACAAGGTGAGGCATGAAGATCCTCATGACATTTGTGAGCTGGAGAACTTCAAATGATCCTTTCTTGAATCAGAATCAGTTTTTGGTCATATTCCATTAGGGCTGTGATTGTGTGTTCGCCTAAAACAATAAATTGAAACTTGAAATGACTGAATAAACAGATAGCCCCCTCTTGCATCTCTTATCTCGTAGTACCAATGCCATACAATATCTTTTTAAGTTTAAGTTTTGGTTAAAGGTTATTTCTTATAAAACTAACAATGACTTGGTACCATCGCCAGTATTTGTCATGTAATAATACTGTTTTCATAGCATGTTGTGAGAGCCATCTTGACAATTATTAATTCCAAGGGGTACCACAATATTTTAATGTAGTTGAATTTACCTGCCATGAGTAGTGATGGCGAGCTATGGCATCCTCCATATGTTGCTCCTGCTGATACAGGACCGTAAAGTTTATATGGGATGGTTATATCGTGACAAAATGTAACCCGTGTCTCTTGGTCCACCCCACAGTCCTACCATCTGCTGATCATTAAGAACGAGGTGGAGGTAGCTCAGTTCCAGAACAACGCTCCCAAGTACCTCCCTCTATCTGAGGAGTTCTGGAAGGCTCTCTCCAGTCTGCCCGTCTCGTACGAGGCCTCGGCCTACCGCAGTCTGCTCCAGAGGTTTGGAACTCACTACATGTCCGAGGGATCGCTGGGAGGCCAGTTTGAGTTCCTGCTGGAGTTTGACTTTGAGTCTGTGAAAGAGGAGGGTGAGTTTTTGTGGATATGTCGCCTGAATACCTTGTGGTTGAATTTTGGCTGATGTTGGCAATGGTGATAACAGACCTGACAGTGCACCTGTCAAGAATAGAGAAGTAGAAAATGCACATTTGAAGATGATAAAAAAAATTATCATTTCAAAAGTGTTATGCTTATTTATATTTTTCCCAAATGTTTACTATAAAATATTTTGGATATTAATAACCATAAAAATAACACTAACTGCAGAGAAATGTGTTAGACAACAATGTCTGCTTTTCTTTTTCTTATAGGTATGACACTAACAGATTACCATCATTGCACCAAGTTTGTGATTCGGATTCTTTTCTTTAAATTCAGCAAAACTAAATGTGACACGATTTATAATCATCAGTCCTGGAATCGAGGTAAGTTACATCTTGCATGTCAACAATGTATGCATTGTATTATAGTGACAGAAAAGTGAAAGATACAAAAGCAAAGCATAACACTAATTTTAGCTTCAGGCTGTATGTGTTTGATAAGTTCTTATTTAAACTCAACACAGGTCATACAACTTCAAAGAGTCCATTTCAAGCCAACACCGTTGGAGGTCATTTAGCGTATGCTGAAGGTCTGAAACAGCTGAATGTAAAAGACCCTGGTGACAACCAGGACAAGTTCAAGAAATGGGCTGGCTCCGTGTCATCCTTCCCTGTGGTTATTAAACAAAAGGTGCTGCAACATTGTCAGTAGGATTACAAATGCAGTAAACACCACGCCTCAGAAATGTACATGTGTAAGATGACAAAGGTGCCGTACATGGATGAGGTGTACAATATTTTTGCATTCCAATACATAAGCAGTCAATTTATCATTAATAGCAATTATGGGAATATTTAATTTAGGGCAGTAGATTAGCTTGTGTGATATCAACTCTATGCACCCTATTGTAAACAAAATACCTTATTTTATATATCGTGTGGATGTGAAACATATTGTTTCAGTTATACACATATATTGATTGACAATCTCTGCTGATTGCAGCTGAGGCCTCTGTATGAGCTGGTGAAGGAGGTGCCGTGTGCAGGAGTGAAGAAACTCTACCTGAAGAGGGCGCTAGAGGAGTACCTGGAGGAGCAGCACGCCTGCCACTGCCGCCCCTGCAACAACAACGGGCAGCCGGTGGTCACGGGCTCACAGTGCTCCTGCTTCTGCAAGGCGGGCACGTCCGGCATGGCCTGTGAGACAGGCTCCGTCATAGGAGAGCAGCCAGGTACTCTGGCACTTGGTGCCCTCTGTCTGCTAAGTGATGCACTGGTAGAAATGCTACTCGTTGGAAAATACACAATTTAGACAGAATAGTATACATTGCAGTCTTAAGAAGTAACTGTTGACAGCACTTCAACAAGGTCTAATGGACACTGAACCTGAGGGAACACAAGTTCCAGGAAGTTGACCAACTTTTTGCGTTTTCTCACAGGTGTCATTGATGGAAGCTGGTCTTGTTGGTCCAGCTGGACATCTTGTTCTGGAGGTCAAAGGTCAAGGAGACGTACATGTAATAATCCCTCACCAAGACTGGGAGGAAAACACTGCATAGGGCAACCTTCCGAAGAACAGCCCTGTGAAGATCCTGATATGGACTATCTTCTGTGAGATATCTACACACGAGCGATCCATCAATCACATAAATGCAATGAAATAAACTCAAAAATGTGGTGCTCAGCAAAATACAAGAAATAGCTCATCCCCAGTGTCAAGTGTGGAGGTGGATCGTTGAGGTTGTGAGATCATTTTGAATGATTCTATCACATTTCAAAGTCAGATATTCATTATTAAATGGAATATTTATTTTATGATAAGCATTCTTTTTTTATCAGTACTTCGATTAAACATTTCTTCAAATCCTGTTTTACAGGATACCATATCTTTAGGATTGAGGGTTTACATAACCTAACAGTCTGACAAAACACAGTTTGCATTATGCATTATCTACCGATGAAGCATATTCCGAGTGGGGCTTTTTAGATAACCTTTGGCCATTCTTAATCCTGGAAAACCACCAACTGCACACTTTAAGTCTGTAAACCACTTGAGGCTTTTCACTCATCTGTGAATAACAGGTTCACCTGCCTTCTCTGCAGTAGTGTGTTTCTTTTCTTACCCCTGTGTGTCTGGGCCAGGACGATGGAGCCACACTGCTTTGACTCCTCTCTAGCACCCGTGAAGTCATGCAAAGCTCCACCTGCTCTGAGAAATGGCTTTGTACTGGTGAGTTTCACAGTCTTATGATCTCACTGATGTCGTAGATATCTTCCCAATACATTTGACAAATAAATGTAACTCAGTGTTTCATACTCATTGTTTCAGAACCCTAAAGATGTGTATGCAGTGGGCAGTAAGGTGGAGTACTCCTGCGTTGATGGATACTACCTCCAAGGGCAGAAGATTGTTGAGTGCACAGACAGCCTCACCTGGAGGAGAGGACAGATGGAGTGCAAAAGTAAGACATGAAAGTGCAGCATTCACTAAGGGAAGCAGCCTACTTGGTTTCAATATTTTGGCTGAACTGTTTTTAGCATTGGTAGAATAGTGTTGGTTGCGCTGGTTTTCATAGCAGCTGGGTTTCAGTAACACCACCTGGTGATAACAAAATAAATGTTCTTAATTGGAAAATGTTAGCCTCTTATACATGAATTGTTTGGCTATCTTTAAATGGCTTCCTGTAAAATATTCCCACATCTCTATCCTTTTTTGTCAATCAGAGTCAGCATGTGATGCCCCTCCTCTTCAGCAAGCTGTGATTGGCTCCCTTGTGAAGTCCACCTATCAGATTGGGGATCGAGTGTCCCTGAGCTGTCCTGCCGGGATGCAGAGGGTGGGGGTGCCTGAGGTGGCCTGCAGCTCCAGTCTCTTGTGGTCTCCTCCAGTAGAGGGTGTGGAGTGCCAGTCAGGTAGAAACACCCACACAACCCCCCACCCCCGCTCAGAATGAGTATACTGATGTGCATGCAATTATGACAGTTAGTGATTATGGTTTATGATTCAATGATAGAGGTGAATTTCACTCATATTGTTCTGGGTATGGCATTTTGTATAAATGATGCTGTGTTTTGGTATGATAGTCTCAGCCGCCACAGTCCCTCCGGCCCTGCGGTGTAAACCTTGGGAGACCCGAGGAAAGGAGCAGTGTGTATGCAAACTGCCATCACAATGCGAGTGAGTCTCTCATCCAGCATAGCGGGTACAGCAGCGTGAAATACATTCATGTTAAGTATGTCAGATTAAGTACACCCATGAAGCATCTGTGCAAATGTATTGAAGGTGTGAGAGATGTATAATAGGAAAAAATGAGAGCAAAACTTATTGAGTAACTCATTGAGTAATTTCATTTGTTAATCATTGGTACTTACAAATCTCTTACAGTACTGACAGATTTGTTGTGGCCCACCATTAATTGTGTTGTTTTTCTATATTGCAAGCTGTGAAAAACACCCATTTGTAGTAGTGCAATATTAGAAACATGATTTCCCAAGTGACAAGTATTCCTCCTGGCTGTTCAGGGCTTCTTTCCCAGTGTGTGCCTCCCTGCTGAGGGGCAGAGTGAGCCAGGTGGGCGTGTGCCAGCTGGGTGCCCTGCAGTGTCTGGGCAGGAGTTACACTCTCCTCAATGACAGCTCCTGTGACTGGCCCAAACAGAACTTCACCTCCTGTCAAGATTGTCGACCATGGGAGAAGTGCGTGGGTAAGTTGAGAACTTCATGCTGCCATTTTTAGTGTTTTCATTTTCTGTCTTTCTTTCTTTCTTTTTTTTGCTCTGTCTTAACTGTGTTGTTTTGGTGGGGTTTCAGGTCTGGGCTGCGTGTGCCGAGAACCCCAGGAGTGTCCAGAGGCTGTTGGGCTTCTGTGTGTGGCTCTTGGGGGGACCGGCGTGCGCGTCTCCATGTCAGAGTGTGAGGTGGGTGTATTGAGGTGCCACAGTGAGCCCTTCATAGTGAGTGACATCGGAGCCTGTCCCTCCTGAAAGATATGCTCAAGGTTACTCCACTCAGGCCCATCATTCAGTCCTCATTTGAAACATAACATTATTACTAAAATAACGTAATTAGGTTAAAGGTTGCAGTCAATCGTATGTTTATGATGCTCCTTTACAGAATTCATAATCACTATTGTTGTATATATTCATCAACAATAAAATTATATTGTTGCACAATAATGGTTTGAAGTGTCTGGTTACTTGAATATGAACTTGTGTACTAAATGTAGACACAATTGGCAACAAATTCCTGTCTGTATTATTTTATGGTCTAATCTAGGGTCACACCATCTACATATATTGAATTGGTGACAGAAGTGACATACAGCTCTCTCTCTCTCTCTTGCTCAAGGACATCCTACATTTGCAGGCCGGGGATGTGTAAGAAAATGTAGGAAAAACTTTCACAGCACAACATTGGCAACTATATCACCACATGAGACCATTTTGCATGTTAGCAAGCATTTACCACTGCCGACTGGGAGGTTGGTGGTGTTTGCAAGGTTTTTGCGTGCCTTTTAAACTCCAGCATGATGTTTTCTAAACAGAGTTTGTGAGAGACCATGAGGATGACTGTGCTGTCACTCAGCCCACTTTTGGATTCCAGGATATTTAAACTTGCCTCACCTCTTCCTGTATCACGCGCTTCGGCAAAGCTAATCATCCCATCTTCTCCTCCATTTCACTAGTGGTTCTGAGCTACCCCTTATCCATAGAGGGAGCTCACCGAATCTCTGCTATTGGCATCCCAGGACCACGGCCAGCTACCAAACCAAACATGCTTGTCATTTGCTGTCTAAATCAACCATCCTGATGAGTGAAGTAGTGAACTGCTATTTTAAGTTCAAAACAAAACAAAACAAAAGAAATCAAGCCCTTTTCAAGCACAAATTCATTAGGAGTTAATTAAATAAACTGACCAAAAAAATTTGAAAAACCTAATTGTTATGAAATGAACAGTAGCGTATGTAATTTATTATTTATTATTATTATTATTTAAAGGGCAAATAATGATGATTAAACTGTTCATCAATTATAAAGATTAATAACAGATAACGTCACGAATTGTGGAAGTAGAAACTCCAGAAACTCCAGAACTTCAAGAAGTAGAACATTAAAAAAAAAAGCACTGGTCGCTCAGTTGTTCTTGGACAACCCCCTTGACTAACTGCGATTGCGACTTTGCTTCGACAACTTTGACCTATTTTACTTCTACATTCAGAACTTACATTTGAATTTGGTATTTATTCACTTAAGGTTTGATAACTGTAACTGTCAAGTATCAGGCAAATTAATATTAGACTAGGCAAACCTTATTTCACTAGCTAGCTATCTAGCAACTTAGCCAGCTAAGTTATCTATCATCAGATAATTTAATACAAGATTATTAGGTTTGTTTATTTTTAAAAGTGTTGATGCTTTTTAAATTGTTTTAATGGAGACCCATGATAACCTCTTTGCCAGTTTGGGATTTCGCCCAGTTGTCTGCGCAGCAGCCCTGACTGACAGCAGTGGGCGCAGTTTTTTCTGTTTTCCAGGTGGCGGAAGGACACTGCTGAGATCGGGACCCAGACGGACTGGCTGCAACCCAAGCCTGTGGGGAAACGACTGACACTGAGGCTGGCGTCCAGGCGGTGTGGGAGAAGGCTGTTACTTCAACCCAGGCCACGTGGGAAACGGTAGAGGCTGTGTGCCAGACAACAGAGGTTGGAACGCGTTGTCCGGAATGTCCAGAATCCTGACAATGCTCTTAGCATTCTGGCTGAGCTTCTGGAGGCAAGGGTATGTAAGCAGAATATACTCATATCACAGACACACCGCCAGAAGAGATGGCCAGTGTAATTCATTTCATGTTTGTGTTTCGGATCAACCTCATCGACTTAGTCATCGAGTTGGTGCTCTTCTGTGTGTTTGAGCAAGCTCAACCCCAGCTGGTCCCTGTAAGACATTCTACACATTGTGTGCCTGTTGTGTTACCTGTTTCATTGAGTTTTCATGCCTATCTGACTGACTCTACTCTTCTTCCCACAGAGGGTGCAGGGTGGGTTCCTGGATCAACTGCTTGCAGTGATTGATGCCTTCCTGCCCTTCTGAGGCCTGGTCAACCTCTGCAGATATTTTGAGTTGTGGTCACCAAGGGCGACAAAATATACCCAGCCAGTTTTATAGGCCCTAAACCAGTTGAGGACTGGACCAGAGAGGCAAACCCAATTCTCAAGTCTTGGGAGGGGAAATTTCAACAAGAGCTGCTAACCCATTAATGTTTAGCTAGGTTTCAGTTAAAAACATACAGTCGCATTTATGTTCACATATAAGATCGTTCATGAGAAACATTTTGCCTGATAGGGACCTGATATTCAGAATTGCCATTGAAATATTTTCTGGATAGAGGGACTGACTCAGAGCATATTCAGTGGAATGGGTATCAAGTTATGCACATTTGAACCGGCCACCGGTCTCCCCAGTAGGAGCACGGCCAGAGACAACAACGCATGCCATACTATTACATGAAGCAGCTTGATCTGAGGTAGTGATGCCATATGTTACCCTGTAGAAAACATTTCCAGATCCATTTACATGATCAATATTATTAGAATCAATACCTGGGGGGCAAGAATCTGTGACGTTTTCTACAGAATGTCAATGCCTCAGGGTGGTTGTCACGCTGACCGAGAGCAGCCTGGCTCCGCTTCAGGTTTGGGTGGAGACCATCATGCTTCAGCAGGCTGGGCCTCTCCCAGAACAGGTCAAAGTTGAGGACGAAGGTGTGGAGGTCGAGCGGTCTGGACCATCTCTCAGCACCCCTCCGTTAGGTAGGGAGAGGTCCAGAGATGACGATCCGTTTTCCTGTGTCCATCAGGGTGGTGAGGAGAGCTGTGAAGTCTGCCTTCAGGACTGCTATGCCCTCCGACATACAGTTGAAGATGCCTAGAAATGCCTGACCAGACAAATGGGCCCTGCTTCCTCACTGCCTGGGAACAAAGGGGTTAGAGACTCAGAGATTGACAGTTGAAGGTGCTAGTAGTTTTGATAGGGTCATTAAAGTTTCAGAAGTACACTTTAATACAAAAAAGTGGTGGCAAAATGGCAAGCAATCAGAAATATTTGTGATGAGTAAAACTGATGGTGCAAGACTGGGTCACTACTTGAGAATGAAATGACATTCGGGATGATGTAGCATATCAGACACTTTGCCGAAGCCTGCAAGCTAGCATGTGCAAGCTCTGTGATGTGAACATTCAGTAGTCTACAGACCCACTGTACCAGAACACATTTAGAAAAAAAAAGCACCTTCAAAACATGCACATACAAAAAAACCTCCTTTTTGCCTGTATCAGAGTATAATACAGTGTCAGTGCCTGTTCCGTAGACCATAGATTTAAGACCTCTTGCTCCACTTTGATGGACACGCCACGCTGCTACCTTCATCCTGTCCCTCACCTCCTCCAGCACAGTTGTCTCAGTACAGCAGACATCACTGGAACACGGTACTCTGGTTCCATCACTCTAATTGCCTTGGGTCCTGTCCATTTATTACCCCATCCACTGGCAATGCAGAGGCAGCCAACTCTTGCATTTTGTATTCCTTCATACTTTGATTTGGAAAGGTGTGTGTATTTTAGTACCCACAGTAGAATGTTAGTTTGGCCACTTAACAGTCCAAATTACTTTATTCCTCTACTTCTAAACAGAAAAAAAATTATATTTTTTTTCACACATTTCGGTGTCAGTAAACACAGTGTCAGATTTATAAAAACAAACCTTCATGCTCCACAACACATCATAGGTGATAGCTAGTTTGGCCACATGCCATTTTCTCCTCAATAAACCTCAAAAGCGTCTGAAGGGGTCTGAAATTCATGACTTTCATATTTTTTTTAAATCACCACTTCTGTTAATGCATTAAAATCTGACGCAAACATGACTATATAAGTGATTTACAAAACAAACTGATTTTGGGAATGCCATAGCCAAATATTTCACGTAATGATATAAAAGGGATTCCACAGACAGCTGAGAAGGCAGTGGCACCATTTAAGAACATGTTTTGAACAAAGAAAAAAATAAATATCAAATGAGTCAATTTGATCACAACAGTAGCACAATCAATATATAGATTACACAGGGGGTAGCTGAGTCACGTTATAAAACTGCAAGTTTAAACTGCGTTAATGGCTTATAATGCATGTTTTCTGTGTTGTAATTGCGTAGTTCTTTAATCTATCCATGAAGGGGCGATGTTGGATCATTGTTGTAGCACGCTTGAAGGAACCGTGAGATATAGGAGCCTGTAGATGACTACGGCAGTGTAGAGGGTAAACATGTACCACTGAAGTTCAATAAGCTATATTATTGATTGATAAATCACCCCTGGGTTGGGGCCCTGCTCAATTTGGCATAGTGACACGAGGGAGGGGGGAGGTTCTCAGGCCTACAGGCCTGCACATAGAGGATCCCCACAATCTTGTGTAGTTACTCCCCATCCACTGTTCTTAGACTTGTATTTTAACATAGGACTTACATTATGTGCATTCTATCAATAGTGTAACTTATGTTGTAATAGTACAGTAGTTTTAATAGCTTATTATCATGAATATCCTTGTGGTTATACTGATTGTTAATGTTCTACCCACACTGGTAATTATACTGGCACTTCGACTAGTGCGTAACTTGCAATTACAGCAGTTACATTTCTGCACTTTCTTTCTTTTTTTATTTCATTTTGTTATATTTCTTATGTAAAGTAGTATTTATTTATTGTTACACCAGGTTCTATTGCTCGTAGCTTGAATATTCTCTCCCGTGTACGTCGCTTTGGACAAAAGCGTCTGCTAAATGACTAAATGTAAATGTAAATGTATACTGATGTTTAATAATACACACACAGGTTACTACACATTCTTGCGTCAAAATTCCGCTTCAAAACTTTGTTTGAATATTCGGTTTGACGAATGTATCAACGTTTTACCAGACACATGCCTGTTGTGCTGCTAACTCTGCATAAGTTGCACTGCATATTGCAAATTGAGTAATTTTAGCACTCGTCTTGCAAATAACCATGGAATGAGAGGGTAGCCTATTAGGCAGGCTACATCGTGTTTTGTTGTTTATTATCATTCATTTCTCCATTAAATCTATTATAGATCCATCCAGGAGGCTGCATTTCATATCAAGGTCCACATAGTTAATACAAAACTATTTATTTATACTGATTGTTGATAGATCACCTTATACATTACTGAATAAATTGAGCCTGTAGACTGATTAATATGAATAGTCAGAACATAATTGCGAGTTGAACTTGGCCTATTATGTGACCTATTTCAAATATATATGGATTATGGAAAAAAATATTAACACACACACATACAGAAATACAAGGTTGCAATATTTATTTACAACAGTGCCGACTGGTTAACAAACAACAACAAAAATGACAAGACACAGCTCCATACGTGGTATTAAAGAGAGAGAAAACACTGCTACTCTGACGGGGAAAACACAATTTTGCCAAGATCATGCCTGAGAAATGCCGATGACTATAAACGAGGTGCTGAAACATTATCACATGTAAACCAAACACCTAAAATGGCCCCACATTCACACTATAACTGAAAAATATTGATAAAATATATATGTTTAACAGTAGGTAATTTACTTGAAAACAAAGAACTATGTGGATTCCTTTCCATTAGATATATAGCCGCAGTGCATTGTCTGCATTATATTAATTTAGAAAATGTGATACAAACACACAAACTGGCAGTGCAGGTAAAACACGTAAAGGTAAAGGTCTGGTATTTAACTATTTTTACAGAATTGTCACTGTCAGTCATCACACTGTTCACTTTGGTTCCCCTGACAGACACATATTGCTGGGTAAAGATGTACTCACTCATGACTGACCAAACCAGCTGCTCAGGCTCTCCTCCAGAATTGCTAGTTCTTGAGAGTACAAATGCAGGGTGAGGCTGTGCAAGCATCTCATTGGACAGGCTAGGTTTCTAGGCCTGGAGGCTTGCTTTGCCTCAGGAAAGAATTCTTGTGGCAAGTGAACCGTCAGGTTTACCATCTTCTCAAGATCTTTGGTTCTTCTCCTGGCAATCTAAACCCATTCCTCTCTTTGAGTCAGCATGCACCTGTTCTATGTGTACAGTCAGCATGTGTAAGCCCTGGTATTAAAACCAAGGATGGACTTAGTAACTTAAGTAAAATTACGGCGGGTATGTGCTGTGGGTATATGTTTGACTGAGTTGTATATTTGTTTGTTATATGTATATATGTTTGTTAGGCTTAAAGCAAGGAAAGAGCCAGTGTAGTTTTATTCAGTTGTGGCAATACGGAGTTCTGTTCCAAAACAGTGCAGATTCAAACAGAAAAAAGCTGGTGTTTGTCAGTAGTGAAGACATGTGCTACCTTACAGTATCTGTCGGCCCAAGTGTACTGCAGCCATATCTATTTTACATAATTGAGGTGTTCCCATTACAAATCAACAATATACACATATGACCGTACACCAATCCCTCTCACCAACACCATCATCAAATTTTGCGGATGGTACCACTGTGGTCAAGCTTGTCTCAGGAGGAGATGGGTCAGCCTACAGAGATGAGGTCCAGAAACTGACAGGGTGGTGTTCAGTAAACAACCTGACAGACATAGTAAACAACCTCAAAACATAGTATGAAAGTGGCTGATTTGCAAGAAAATATACCTGTTGTAACACTTAATCACTCAAACTTCCAATTAGCATTAGTTGACACCTGCTGATACCCTTATTTGTCTGGCCACTCTTGAGTCTATGAATATTTGGATTATCATTAATGTTTTGTGTTTAAACTACCACCATCAAACAAAACAAAGAAAAGAAAGCTCCAACTAACTAGAGAATCCAGTGGACAACATGTGCCAGCAAGCCAGCAGGTGAGTTGACGCCTCTCTGACACACACACACACACACTGCATCTACACATGCTGGGCCCCACTTACATGTATCTATACCACATAGACCTCTTGTACACAGAAGGACTGCCTTTTTCTGTAACAATGAGCTTAAATTTCATAAATATATTTCTACGGCCAAGCATCCAAGTCCTCATACACCTTATGTGGCGGCATGCTACTAATTTTGGGGCAGAATTTACATGCAAGCTCCACCCAGTGTTTAATCTCAACAGTGTATTTACGTCTCCAATTGAAGTATGAGGCATAGCGTTCCCTGTCCTCATACGCCAGCGTCATGAGGAATTTTCCAAGCTCCTCTACGGTATCGAAGTCATTTACATGGATAAAGGAATCTGTTTGTGCCACTGCTTCATACTCCTCCCGATAAGGACCAAAGACTACAGGCACAGCTCCACTCATGTAGGCATTGCGCCATAACTTCTCTGTAATGTAGTCTCTGGAGACAGAGTTTTCAAAGGCCAGGTAGAAGTAGCAGCGAGACATTGTATGTAACAGAGCCTGATCATGTAGACTCTTAAATACTGCTCTACCAAACACTTTGATTGGTATCACAGTTTTCAGCTTTTTGTATATAGTAGTTCTCTCAAGGTGTGGTGAAACGCTGCTCACCACCCAACATGCCAAATAAAACTTGTCCTTTGGAATGAAACTCTCAAGTGGCTCATAAGTTTCAGATTCCTTTGGCACCATAAATCCATAGGGCGAATAAATGTCTGCATCTTGGTGGTAGGTCATGGTCCAGTTAAAGTATCCATTAAAGGGCTTCAGATCCCCATTGTTCTCTGGGCTCTCCATGGTCATCCAGACCCACCTTTGCTTCTCTGGGCGTTTCAGATTCACAGGCAACCTTTGTTGGCCATGGATCAGCTCACGGTTGTGAAAAATCACAATGTCTGCCTCAGACAACCGGGACTGATTATCCATCATGATACAATTGGGTACCCCAAACTTGTCTTTGCAGTAGTCACCATCTAGATTAAATGAGTTCCCAAATGGCCAGTGCCAGACTAAAATCTTATGAGTTTTGGTGCCTGTCTCGTCATTAGTAATAGTTTGATCACTGTTCAGTAATGGTAGCCATTGGACCAGCTGGTATCCAAAGAGGATGAGACACACAAGGATGATCAGAAGAATCCGTCGGTGAGACGGAAATCTCATTTTGTTGCTTTCTCGACCTTTTGGCTGTGAATTACTCAAAACTGTGAATTTCAATTAATAGAACATTAATTAAAAATATCAAAAGACAAATATTGGCTACTCTCTGTTACTACAAATTACAGCAACATAACATTATCTAACTACACAACAACACTGAAATTAAAGGTATAATTGAATAGAACAATCAAATACTATTAAATGGCTATTTTGTGTCAATTACAATTGCTTTAACTAACATTTACTGACTAACAGCAATTAGTTATAAGTGAATCAATATGAATACGCAGAAGGTTCATTGTCATGTAGGTCTATTTAATAGCATAGCATAGCAGTAGCCTACATGTGTTGTTCCAGCTCCACATCACTATGCTAACTCAGTCCCAGAAAGCAAGAATATATCGGTTCACCGGTGGATTGGGTTGGGACCCCACTGGTGGTATGCCACTTCTGGTCCGCTCTCGGAACACCATCATCTTAAGTATATCTGAGCGTGGATATTAAGAAAATAACATAAAATGCAATTTCAAAATCATATCCTTAGCGTAGTCTACTTGAGTCTTTAATTCACCTGAAGTCATTTTCACCTTCAGAGCCCTAGTGCCATGAACTTCTTCTGTTTAGCAGCTGATATTTTTAAAAAGACAATGCCAAGGATATGATTAAGAAATTCCAGGAATAGGTAACATTTTATGTTGTTTTCTTAATAACCACACCCAGTTAATCTAAAGATGATGGTGGTTCCAGAGCGGACCAAAAGTGGCACACCAGCAGTGGGGTGCCGATCAAAATCCACCGGTAGGTGTAGATTTGCTTGCTATCTGGGAAGCTCAGCACCTGCACCTCTAGCACTTAAACACATTTTCCCTAAATGGCACCTTACCTTTCTGTAACTGAGTCATCCACCATTCCTGTCACGTTTACAGTTTTCTGTTCATTGTTGCGGTTGGTTGACAGCCCTCATAAATTCGTATGCATCGTAATTTAAGAAGGGGCGCGTAAACTTCCTCTGCTACGATCCTCCTCTGAAGATACGTGGCGCTGCTCTCTTTTTGGACAATTGTGAAGGGATATGAGAGTGACTGGCCACATAAGTGAGAAGTCACATGAAAGGTCACAGGTGTCCTCCCACTGTGGGAGTCCCACATCATTTACTTACCTCTCTGACGCATTTCAAGAGACGCTTATTGGCCTTTTTAACGGGGCAACGCTTTAAACATTTTCGCTGTAACCGTTTTCAATAATTTGATCCGACCTTTATGGCGCTGTGCCTGTGGGTTAAACGTATGACTTAATTCCTTTGCAACCGTTGGCACTAAACTAAACTAACTAACACTATCCAGCGTATGTCGCAAGAAGTGGGCTAATAAACATTAGGACTTTACAGCATAGTAATATCCGCTTACATACCGCGAGGAATGCAGGGCCAAGACTGGCCAAAACACAGTTTTGCCAAGTTCATGCATGAGAAATGCCAATGACTATAAACAAGGTGCCGAGACATTACCACATGTAAACCACATGTTTTAATACATAAAGGGAGATTAAACATATTAAACTCTAACCAAATTTAACCTCTAATGTAGAATACTACTTTTTCAAAAGACAGCATGAGTAAACCTAAAAGGGTGCTTCCCCACATCCCGTGACAATTCTTTTTTTTTTTTTTTGCTGAGGATAGATAAAGCTTCCTTAGGATAAAAAAAGACAATACAAATGTATATTAATAAAGTGTATAATAAGGCAAGGATACACAGGACAGCAATCATGTATAAGGGTTATGGAAAAACCCCATTAAGATCATTGGCATTCATAAAACATAAGATCATAATTTGCAAATCGAAATATATATGTTTAACAGTAGGTAATTTACTTGAAAACAAAGAACTATGTGGATTATTTTCCATTAGATGTATAGCCGTAGTGTTTATGTCTACATTATATTCATTTGGAAAAACAACTGGCTCATGACTGACCAAACCAGCTGCACATGCTCTCCTCCAAAATTGCTCATTCTTGAGAGTACAAATGCAGGGACAAGCTGTGCAAGCATCCCATTGGACAGGCTAGGTGTATAGGTGTCTTGCCTTGCCTCAGGAAATAATTCTTGTGGCAAGTGAACCGTCAGGTTTACCATCTTCACTGGGGCTGTCTGTAGTTGTTTGTGACATTTGGTCACATGATTAAATCATTTTACCCAGCAGTCAAGGAGACCACTCCAAGTTCCATGTGTGTTTGCGAATGGAATATATTTACTTGTTGGCCCAGACCACGCCCTGCAAAGTAATACGTTATTTGAATAATTATTCATAATTGTGTGCCAGATCTCACTTTCATATGAAACATTTTATTCATTCTTTCACTGTCTCATTCCTGGGTCTTTTCCTGTCCTTCTGTCAATCTAAACCCATTCCTCTCTGAGTCAGCATGCACCTGTTCTATGTGTACAGTCAGCATATGTATGCCCTGGTATCAAATAATTGCTCTATGAAGCAATTCAAAAACTAAACACAAAGGTGACTTAAGGGTATTTAAAGCCTTTATTCCATGGATTGGGATAAACAGCTGGATAGACTGTTAGTAACTTAAGTAAAAATATGGCAGATATGCGCTGTGGGTATATGTTTGACTGAATTGTATATTTCACATGTTTGTTAGGCTTAAAGCAAGGAAAGAGTTAGTGTAGTTTTATTCAGTTGTGGCCGGGAACACGTAACATGTTTAAGGCATTTGAAACATTAAACCAATCAACATCGCATGAAGGCAGATGTCAAAGTAACAGTGCAGATTCCAACAGAAAAAAGCAAAGGTGGCTGGTGTTTCTGCCATATTGTGCATGGGTTTTAGAGAAAAAGCCAAGATGAATGCTGTTCATACCGATATTTCAGATGTTTAATCCATCTACCTAATGTCAAACAATACCATTGCAAGACTTCTCTATGCTTTTTATCACACAAATACAATATAGTACTAATAACTTTTCACCATCAACAGATCACAGCAACTGTGATCACTTCTGCTGTATATAGGTCTAATTGTGCCCTAATACCCCAAAATCCCATGGCATGTACATGCCCACTCCAAATATGTTACTCAGTAAAGATTTGAGACTGACTTTGCTAGGTAATTATGTTACATCATGCATATTATGACACATAAATAATGCCGGTCTGTTATTACCTGTGTGGTAATGTGCTGAACCATTGATTTTGGATAGCCAATTTGAACAAACTAATGTTGTGCATTTTTCTAAGATATGCTGCGTTCTGCACATTTATAGATAGTGTTAAGAATTGCTTAAATGTGGCCACCTATAAAAATCCTTGAGTGCTTTTCAACACGCTCTCACAAGTAATTAATACGGCTATGGGCCACGCAAATCGGAATACAACTTAGTTCGGAAAAATCATGTCACATTTATGCCAAGCCTTATTCGCATGTTTCAGTCAAGATACGAAAAGGGATCAATCAGGATGCCTTCTGAGATCACCTTCACGTACTCTCTTCTAGAGTGAAAGAGAGGGACAACTCACCTTGTTCACGCAGTCGACAGGTTTTTCTGTGCCAGAGGCCCCCACCTTTCTTAGGTATCGGACGTTCCGCGCCACAGGCTGCTGATCTGACAGGTGTACTAAGGCGAGGTGTGTAGCGGGCGCGGGGGGAACTCACTCCATAAAACTGACGCAGAAGCGAGTTCTTAGTATTGAGGTAGCACCTCAAAGATTTAATGTCAGAGGTCAAAAAGATACAAGCAAAAATGCAAACCATGTAACTCTTCTCCAAACACCAAAGCAAGTCCCATCCCTTTAACACACTGTGTTCGCCTTTTATCACCCCTGGCTTCCTCTTTTTTGTTAGACATGTCCTTATTAGGTCATTGTCAACAAAGATGTGTTCGGTTCATCATGTGCTTCTTTACAGCCTGTGTCCCTTTCTCGGGGCCCCTATAGGGTACACTTCCTGTGTTCCCTGCCTGGTGTTTCCTCTTAACACAATTCAGCACATTTTCTTACAGACACGTACAAATATTTCAACATACTTAAACACATACATTGTTCTACAGCATGTAAGCACATTCCACACAGTATATAAGTATATCACACAGCATGTATGCATATTTCACTCTTCGAACAGTTATCTGCAAGCATATATGGATATGGTTTGTCAAACCTGACTCAAGCAAGCATACATTGGTTATATGATTATAAGGCATGCTTCAAGCAATTTAAAAAAAGCACAAATTTGTTATATGATTATCAGTATGATTTAAGCCGAACATGCATATGGGTCAATGGTGTCGCTGGCGGTTCCATCTTTCTGCGATTTATTCCACAATAGTCAAATGTAAATTGTATTTCAGGTGGAAATTATGTGTTTGTCAGTAGTGAAGACATGAGCTACCTTACAGTATCTGTCAGCCCAAGTGTATGTAGCGCCCCCTAGCTGTCCTAACTATTGTAGTGCGCTGCCCGAATTCCTAAACTGTTTCTTCTATATATAATTAATACTAGGTTAAAGCATACTGATAACACTATTATTTAAGCACATTATGAATACCATTTTATAGCCCCTACCAAATATAGCAATTCAATATCTATATAACACTTATACTTAGGTTAACTTATGTATGCATATCACTATTAAACCTAACCTATCAAACCTATCAAACCTAGAAGGCTACTATTAACACCTAGCAAACCAGTTATATAATGAATATACCAAATACACAAGGGAATACCTTTAACCATTTACTTGGAATATGACAAGGTAAAGATTATATATTTATACAATTACACAGAATATGACACACAAACAACTTATTTTGTTTTGACTGCGTCCAGTCACTTCACCGCAGAAACATTTGCCCAACACATGAGCATGGCATATATCCTAGCATGCTATTAGCCTATACACAAGCATTGCTTATCCTAGCATGCTATTAGCACATACCCATACATAGCTTCCGATTAGCATACAAACACAATAACTCACAACCCTATTATTTTTAAGCCGGCAGACTTATATACTTAAAAAACACTTATATACACTATATTGGGTACCCAAACAGATGTCAGATGAGTGATGCAGGCCTGTTTTCGTTGCTGGAGAGTGGTGGAGCCTCAAACCAAATGGCTACTTCCCGCCAAAAGCGCCACACAAAGGAAACAACTCCCTCGTCGTCCACCTCACCGTGTTGGTGAGGCTGGAATGGAGACGTCGTCGCAGCAGTCCAAGAGCTGTCGGGAACTGATGATCCAGGAACCGATAGTCGAATGAGTGGCCGGGCTGGCTACTTTCTCTGACAGTTCTGGATCTCCTTCCACAGCACAAAGCTAAATTCGGCTGAACTAGCTGTTGCTGTACTTCCCTAACTCCTCAGGAACTCTGTCCGAGTTCCGTCACGAACCAAAGCAACACAATTTGGGAAGATATCGCTATGTATAGATTAACAATGAGAGTCACTGGCCGTTCCTCCTAAATTAACTCTATACAATATCCCGTCACACTGTTCCTTCGTGTCACTCCTCAAGCTCCGCTCTCCATAGTCAGCTCCGCTCTTCATAGTCTGCTCCCCTCTCTCCCCCCAATGCTCTTTTATCTTCTCTCCCCTGACCTCTCACCCTGACTTCTCATTGGTGTATTATACATTTTAACTAATACATTTTTCAAACATGAAAACATTAATTACACTCTTTTAACTAAATGAATTGCACCTTATAAAATGAAAATAAACAACAATAAAAATACAATAATTTAAACCAAAGGATACAACCAAATTTCCCATAGGGCTACATGTACTTACTGCAGCCATATCTATTTTACATAATTGAGGTGTTATGTCTCTTTTGTTCTTTTTTAGAACCTACTCTCTGTAATCAGATCTGTTTAACAGTCCTCAGATATAAAGTTTCCCATTACAAATCAACAATATTTAAAAGTACACACTGACATTAGGGGAAACTTGGACAACCCAGGAGTCTGCGTGTGTTGTGCAGACAAATACATAACAAGTTTACCCTTCTCTTGAGGCTGACATTCCTTTGTCTGTAACAATGAGCTTTAACTTCATGAATATATTTCTACTGCCAAGCATCCAAGTCCTCATACACCTTATGTGGCGGCATGCTACTAATCTTGGGGCAGAATTTACATGCAAGCTCCACCCAGTGTTTAATCTCAACAGTGTATTTACGTCTCCAATTGAAGTATGAGGCATAGCGTTCCCTGTCCGCAGCCAGCGTCTTAAGGAATTCTCCAAGGTCCTCTACGGTATCGAAGTCATTTACATGGATAAAGGAATCTGTTTGTGCCACTGCTTCATACTCCTCCCGAGTAGGACCAAAGACTACAGGCACAGCTCCACTCATGTAGGCATTGCGCCATAACTTCTCTGTAATGTAGTCTCTGGAGACAGAGTTTTCAAAGGCCAGGTAGAAGTAGCAGCGAGAGATTGTAGGTAACAGAGTCTGATCATCTAGGCGCTTATTTACTGCTCCACCATACACTTTGATTGGTATCACAGTTTTCAGCTTTTCGTATATAGTACTTCTCTTATGGCGTGGTGAATAGTTGCTCACCACCCAACATGCCAAATCAGTCTTGTCCTTTGGAATGAAACTCTCAAGTGGCTCATAAGTTTCAGATTCCTTTGGCACCATAAATCCATAGGGCGAATAAATGTCTGCATCTTGGTGGTAGGTCATGGTCCAGTTAAAGTCCCCAGCAAAGGACTTCACATCCCCATTGTTCTCTGGGCTCTCCATGGTCAACCAGACCCACCTTTGCTTCTCTGGGCGTTTCAGGTTGACAGGCAACCTTTGTTGGTATTGGATCAGCTCACGGTTGTGAAAAATCACAATGTCTGCCTCAGACAACCGGGACTGATTATCCATCATGATACAATTGGGTACCCTGAACTTGTCTTTGCAGAAGTCACCATCTAGATTAAAGGAGTTCCCAAATGGCCAGTGCCACACTAAAATCTTATGAGTTTTGGTGCCTGTCTCGTCATTAGTAATAGTTTGATCACTGTTCAGTAATGATAGCCTCGGAAAGAGCAGGTATCCAGAGAGGCTGAGACATACAAAGATGAACGTCGGTAGAATCCATCGGTATTTCATCCATCGGTGAGACGGCAATCTCATTTTTTTTGCTTTCTCAAATCTTTTTCTGTGAATGAATAAATAAAAAGTGTGAATTTTAATGAATAGAACATTAATAGAAATATCACATTTACATTTAGTCATTTAGCAGACGCTTTTGTCCAAAATGACGTACAAGGGAGAGAATAGTCAAGCTACGAGCAATAGAACCTGGTGTAACAATAAATACTACTTTACATAAGAAATATAACAAAATTAAATTAAAAAAAATTAAAAAAGTGCAGAAATGTAACTGCTGTAATTGCAAGTTACGCACTAGTCGAAGTGCCAGTTAGGACGGGAGGTGTTCTCTGAAGAGTTGGGTCTTCAAAAGCTTCTTAAAAGGTAGAGAGGGACGCCCCTGCTCTGGTAGTGCTAGGTAGTTCATTCCACCAACGTGGAACTACAAATGAGAATAGTCTGGACTGCCGTACTTGCACAGACGGGAGTGCCAAACGACGCTCACTAGAAGAGCACAGCATCCTGGGTGTAACATTTGCCTTCGCGTTCTGGATCATTTGTAGTGGTTTCACCACGCAAGCCGGCAGGCCCGTTAGGAGGGTGTTGCAGTAATCAAGGCGGGAACTCACCAGGGTTTGCACCAGCAGCTGGGTGGCATACTGGGTTAGGTACGGCCTGATTTTGCGGATGTTGAATAGCGCAAAGCGGCAGGACCTAGAGACAGAGGCAATGTGGTCCGTGAAAGTCAGTTGGTCATCAATAATGACCCAGAGGTTTCTTGCTGTTTTGGATGGAACAAGAGATAAGGAGTCAATATTGATGCTGATGTTGTGGTGGATGGCCTGACTTCAGCTCTGCTTTCAACACGATCATACCAAGCAGACTGGTCACCAAACTAATGGACTTAGGGCTCTCACAGCAAATCTGCTACTGGATCAGAAATTTCCTGACAGACCGCTCCCAGAGGGTTAGAGTAGGATCCCATCTCTCCTCAGCTCTCAGCATCAGCATCGGCTCACCGCAGGGCTGCGTGTTGAGCCCCCTACTCTACACCATCTATACCCATGACTGCACTCCCACCCACCCGAGCAATGCCATCATTAAGTTTGCAGATGATACAACCGTGGTGGGGCTCATCTCAGGAGGAGATGAGACTGCATACAGGGAGGAGGTGCAAAGGCTGTCGACATGGTGCACCTTGAACAATCTTGTCCTCAACACCTCCAAGACAAAAGAGCTGATAGTCGACTATAGGAGGAAAAAATCGGACATGCAGCCTATTGCCATCAATGGGGAGAGAGTGGAGAGGGTATCAGACTTCAGCTTCCTGGGCACTCACATCGAGCAGGACCTTTCCTGGACCAGAAACACCATTGCACTGCTGAAAAAGGCACAACAGAGGCTGTATTTCCTGAGGTTACTCAGGAAGAACAAATTAAAAAAGAAACTGTTAGTGTCCTTTTACCGCTGCTCTGTGGAGTCAGTGCTAAGCTATGGCATCTCGCTGTGGTTTGCCAGCTGCACGGCAGCAGAAAGAAAGGTACTCCAGAGGGTCATTAACACAGCGCAAAAAGTAATTGGCTGCTCTCTTCCACCTCTTGAGGACATTTATAAAACACGCTGCCTCAGAAAAGCCCACAGTATCCTCAGAGACTCAACACACCCTGGTTACCACCTATTTGAACTGTTGCCCTCAGGGAGACGCTTTAGGACCATCATAGCAAAAACAGACAGGCTGAGAAACAGCTTCTATCCCAGAGCCATCATAGCACTTAACAATGCACAAAACTGACCTGTATTTGTCTCTCTGTTGTGTTATATGTCTTGTGTTTTTATAGTGTAAATATGTATATATATATGTTCAATCTATATTTTTATTGTTTTTGTGTCTGAGAGCTGCTACCTCAATTTCGTTGTACTTGTGCAATGACAAATAAATATATTCTATTCTATTCTATTCTATTCTGTTTGGCTGGAAAGACCATCAGTTCCGTTTTGGCCAGGTCCAGCTGAAGGTGGTGATTTTTCATCCATGTGGATATATCAGCAAGACAGTCCGAGATCCGCGCCGAGACAGTGGTGTCCTCAGGAGGGAAAGACAGAAACAGTTGAGTATCATCCGGCATAGCAATGATAGGAAAAACCATGCAAGCGGATGATAGGGCCCAGCGAAGTGGTGTAAATGGCAAGGAGAAGTGGTCCTGTCACCGAGCCTTGGGGCACCCCTGTGGTGAGGCGGTGAGGTACAGACAGCTGACCTTGCCATGACACATTGAACGAGCGCCACCAGGAGTGCGCCTTGCCAGAAATGCCCATACTTGACAGTAAAGACAGAAGGATGCGGTGGTTGACTGTATCAAACGCCGCTGATAAGTCAAGCAGGACGAGAGCTAAGGATTGAGCTGCTGCTCTAGCTGTTTTCAAGGCCTCTGTCACAGACAACAGGGCTGTTTCGGTGGAGTGACCGAGATTGTTCCTCGATAGGAATTCTGTGACCTGTTTGGAAACTGCCCTCTCAATGGTTTTTGATAGGAGCGTGAGAAGTGCGACCGGTCGATAGTTTTCCACCTGAGTGGGATCGAGAGACGGCTTTTCGAACAGCAGTGTTACCCGAGCCACTTTGAATGAAGAAGGAAATGTTCCAGAATTAAATGAAGCATTAATCACCTGCATTAATCAGCATTAATCACCTTTATTGCCGGTAAGACGGCAGGCGATATGGCTTGAAGGATGTTGGATGGGATGGGGTCCAGCGGGCATGTTGTTGGACGGCTACATGTTAGGATTTTGGAGACCTCACTCTCGCTGAGAGGGATGAAAGAAGGAAATGATGAGCCATTGACGGTTGCGCCCTTAGGAGGGGGGACAGTTGGTCGAACTGTTTCCCGATTATCAAAGATAAATATTGACTAGTCCCTGTTACTACAAACTACAGCCATATAACAACATTATCTAACTACACAACAACACTGAAATTAATGGTCTCATTTAAGATAAAACTCAAATACTATAAAATGGCTGTTTAGTGTCAATTATAGTTGCACTGTCACTCTTGAAACAACAGCAACTAGTTACGGTATAAGTGAATAAATATACATACGCAGAAGGTTTATCGTCATGTAGGTATATTTAATAGCATAGCAGTAGTCTACATGGTATTCTTGTGTTGTTCCAGCATAAAGTACATTAAACTACATTGCTCTCTTTTTTTGTATTTTAAACATGTCGACATTATTTCAATTTACTTCCACGTTATTATATTTCGTTTCCGCCAATTCCACTTCAATTTCGCTACTGCCTTCAATATACTAATAATAAAAACAAAACTCCCAGCCGGCCTATACCACTGCCTGAGTATGCAGTGTGCGTAATTTGCGTACAGGTGAGGGCGCCACTGACTTAATCCACCATAATTTATCAGTGATGACTGAACACAGTCAGGCCATTAAAGTCTGTTCACTAACGACAGGCAAATACAAATAAAAAACTAGCATTAACGCTATCCTGGCGCACGTTTCTCAGAGCCTTCTTAACGCTATGGCATTCGTAAAACATAGCCTACCATAAGATGTATAGGCCTACCTTGTTGTGTCAGTGTCTGGATGCACTGACTGCGATATGTGTTGCATTCACCTATGTACTCCATTAAATAATAATAATTAAAAAAGTTGCCTTTTGCTAATTGTTTTTCGGGCGGTCCACTGTGAGTTTCAAACAAACAGCCCGCGGTTTTGCCACTTGTTTAAAAACATTTCCTTTTCTTTGTTCATTCATACTTATTCATTATTTTTCACCAACCCTTAATATTTTTTATAGATGTACAATGAGTGTTACTCAGTCCCGGAAAGCAAGAATATATCGGTTCAGCGGTGGATTTTGGTTGGCACCCCACTGTGGTATGGCAACTGTCGGTAGGAAAACTGTATGATCAGGGAAAGTGTATTAAAACCGGATGTCGTCACTTTAAGCCGGTCTCTGGTTGGATAAAGCTTTTCAGCAGAAATGGACAAGGACCTTTACTTTTTAGTTGAGAAGTTGTGTTGATCGCCTGGCATGCAAACGATCGGTTTTCTTTAAATTATTATTATTTTTGTGAAGTTATACGGCTTATGTGAATAAAGCTATCTACACAACTTTTTATATGTCTACATTGACTCGTTTAGTTGTTCATGTGGTACACGTAGGTCTTAACTGAAGCTAACGCTTAGACCAACAATCCATTGGAACACATAGTAGCTAGCTAGCCTCGCTGCTAATAAGTCTAACGTTAGCATGCTAATATGAATAGACCCATTATAGTCAGGTGGCTTAATGCTCAATTGACTTGTTAACCGAACTTTTACGAAGTCATACAACTAAACACACAAGTGACTTGTTAACCGAACTTTTACGAAGCTATATGACCAAACACAAAGCTAGCACTGTTAATTCCGCTATAGCTAGCCAGGTCAATTAGCTCGCCTAAGATACTGCAATTTAAGCTAACCAATTACCTCATTTCCCCCAAAACCCATCGATTACATGTGTTTGTGATGTGTAACATATATCCTTAATCAGTCATTCAAGTTATTAACGTTTATTTACCGCTAGCGATTACACGACACAAGGGTAATTCAATCGCTATTAATGTTGAACTTGAACTTCAACAACGTCACACAATATTAAAAGTCAGGCATCGGCATGGTTCCTACAGAATAAATCAAAGGTCCTTGTCCATTTCTGCTGAAAAGCTTTATCCAACCAGAGACCGGCTTAAAGTGACGACATCCGGTTTTAATACACTTTCCCTGATCATACAGTTTTCCTACCGACAGCAACTCTGGTCCGCTCTCGGAACACCATCATCTGACATCATCATAACTGAACGTGGATACTGTAATAATTTCCTTTAGTGCCACTAGATGGCGTCAATAGGAAGTTACGTGATAGTGACCAGCGATATAAACTGCCACCACCTTTTAATTAAATCCCGGTCTGGTCCGGTCAAAGCACTCCGAACAATCAGGCGATTTGTATCAATAATAATTATCTTTATTCATAGTTCATAGAAATAGCTCACGTCGGCCTACTCGCAACACACAACTTTGGGTACACATTCGAGTCTGAATAAATAACACACCACACGTGAATAAGTTAAAGCAGGACACATCAATTCATAGGTTCTACCACCACTCCAAGAGTCAATCAATCTGACTTAAGACACACTTATCAAGTAATAAATACCACGTAGAAAAACATGCAATACTCCTTATAAAAACACGTGACAAGGATCCAGGGGCGGACTGGGGGAAAAAAGTGGCCCGGGAGTTACTGTCAGACCGGCCCACGCAATACACGGCGCGCGGCCCAGTCAGTACACGGCGCGCTGTCCAGTCAGTACACGGCGCGTTGCCCAGTCAGTACACGGCGCGTTGCCCAGTCAGTACATGGCGCGTTGCCCAGTCAGTACACGGCGCGCTGCCCACTCAATGCATCCCACGTATCGACCAGTCAGAGGCCTACTTGGAAAAATACTCATACACTTAACATTATTTTGGATGATTACAAAGCAATTACATCATATATGTTTGTTTTTTAATAACATTTGGATCCACCAATTTGCCTGGATGGACACATGGAATAAAATGATACTGGCTATTGTAACACTCCAAGGTAGGTATAGTTTGCTAGATGAATATGCTTAACTCTGGGCTAGTATCAGATGGTTATACTGTACGTACGGTATAACTACAAAGCCTTAAGGAATCTGTCAAAGTCACTGTCATCTTCAGCCTACATGAGTGGTAAATAGGGATTATTATGTAAGTATGTTAAACCATTGACACAACACTATCAGCAAACTATGGTAGTATTTAGTATTAGTGCCCCAGGTGAAAAAAAAACTACACTTAAGTACATTACATTAAAGTGTACTAAGTATACTTTTTTGTACTTAACTTTCCACTATTGGTTAGTACACTCAAAGTGTCTTAGATAAATATACTTTAAATACATGTGCTGAATTGAAATACACTATTTTTGTATATTAAAGTGTAACTTAGGTGTACATTGTACCCTGGGTCTTATCTTGGCTCTGGGGCCCCTGGCTGCTGCTTCTAGCAGCAGAATCATCAATCTAGATACCATATTAACATTGTTTATAATGTATGTGTTGTGTGTAACACGGTGATTTTAGCATAACAAGCTAGCTGGTTAACTTAAGTTATTAGAAATGATAAGATTTCCCTCTTTACAACTACCACCATGGATAGCTTGCTCATCGATTGTAAACAAGTAACTACGGCTAACATGTTAAATAGATAATCTCGATGATGACAACAGCGCCAGCTTGCTTATTTTACCAGATCATAACGGTCTCAATTTTGGACATTTATCTACCTAACGTTAGCTAGGCTAGCTTGTAGGGAACGTTACCTCATCTGTGAAAAGCAAGCTAACATTGACCAAGTCAACAACTTACCTTCTTATCACTGTCAACAGTCGGTGGTTTCCCAAATAAATCAGAGATTTTTGCATATTTTGATGCACCTTCCTCCAGACATCTTTTTTTTCTTCTCCCTGCCACCTTTGCGTTTTGGTGTCGATGATATGCTCACTCTCAAAAACAACTTTGTCTGCTAGCGAGTGACGCAAGTGTTGAGTAGGCAAGGCAAGGAAACTTTTTTTAAATGTATTTATTTATGGAAGTCAATGTGCTTTACATATACAATAACAGGAAAGGCCACAAATAATTGAAATAAATTAAATTAAATGTAGACTAGAGTGATCGACATTTAATAACACAAAACAAAGTTAGACTGACGGAAGAGATTAGATGAGTAAAGCTTTCTTTTGAACTCCACTTATGATGTTTTAGGGCATTCATGAAAGTTTTCTCATGTGGGATTCGTTTTGAATTTAGACCAGAATTTCAGAACGCGAAATAACAGCCGTAAATGGCCCAGAGTTTTCAATCAGGCTAGGGCTGACTGCACTTCACTACGGTTGCGTGCCCTGGCTGGCCGTGTATGAATGCAAATCCAAATTTAAGAATCCTCATCCTCAATCCGTACAGCTGAGAACACTTTGGCTGTTTAAGAACCCATTTGCAGGCGTTCATTTATAAGGTGGAGATCGTTTCTTACGTTAAACTTCCGAAGTCCGTAAGAACACATTTCAGAAGACACTTCAGAATTTTTTCGAAAAATAGGCACCATGAGTGTGAATACAGATCGCGAGGAGGAGTATAAAACTCAGTCAGTGCTATTAATTTTGTGAAGTTCTTAGAGCTAACTATACGTGTGCTGTGTAATAGGGAGTCTGTAAATTTGACCGGCCATTTAAGAGGGTGGGCCGGTTGAAGATAACGGTAGGCCGGTATTTTGGACAATCCCAACCCCGTCGGCCCACCGGGGATTCCCCCGGTATCCCCGATGGCCAGTCCGCCCCTGCAAGGATCAGACAACCGTAGACAACGCTCACGGAGTGACACACACACAAACAATATAGAGAGGTATTTAAAAGCGGACTTCCCTGTTCCTGTTCAGCAAGACTCCCCCGTCTCGCTGAGAAGCAGGCCACAAGTCTTTGGTTGCACGCTCGTACTCCGCTGGCGTCCACCTATGCTCCCCTGGCTACCTCTGCAGTTTCCCCATGTCCTCCGGCAAGGGCGTCAGCAGCATTTTGAGAGTGGGGGGGACATATTTTGGCGGGGGGTCTGGGGCTTCTCCCCCAGAACATTTTGAAAGATGTAGATGCAATTTCCCGCATTTTGGTGCATTTACCATGTTTTTAGATAGAAAATGATCTCTCTCTCTTTCATTCCCTCCCCCCCCTGCAATTACTGACTACTATTATGTTCTGCTAGACTGGGTAAACCAGCCCGATCTGCAATCTTAAATAAGATTGAGCTTGGTCTAGTGATAGTCAGGATAATGTTTTGGTGTAATACACAGAATACTGACACTGACGACCTTGGCACTTTATTCTCCATTTAATGAGAGCAAAAGATTTAAAAGGAGGATTTAAAAAGTCGTTAGAAAAACTAGCATGTTAGCTAACGTTAACTCCAGATTCGCTCACGGTTGCAGGGCTCTCAAGTGTCACGCATTGAGCGTGACAGTCACTCATTTCGGTCTTTAGCGAAATTTATGCTACTCTGATTTCACGGAGTCGGACATAGGGAACGCCCCTCCGAACACAGGGAACGCCTCTCCGACATTAACCGCTCTCTCCGAACCCTCTCCGAGCACCTCGGAGAGGCTGTCGTGCACCTACTCATTTTTCTAACTTCCCGTACGAGATTCCCGTACGAGGTTTGTTGGAGAGGGCTCTGAGTAGCATAAATTAAGCAGGTCTTTAGTCACGCGCTCCCGCCACACATCGTATTTCTCACGCTGAAAAAAAAACTCTAGGCTATTTAATGTGTCGCAGCGCGCAAACATGACCTGGCCGAATCAAGCACGTCTCCCCGAATCCCCTGGGGTTCTGCCGTGAGGTGCCACTTATCAGCCAATCAAAAGAAAAAATGGGCTACACAATAGCCAATCCGAAAAATACATCTTTTGTATCTGGGTAAGATTTAATCCAGCAACCAATTAAAATAAAGCATCCTAGAATTGCGCGCGATTGATCTTCCGGAGCTCCAAGCATCAGTCTTCTACAAAGAGTAAGTCGTCTCCTGTTTTAATGTTACAACACATTTACAATGTTTTGACACAAGCAATGACAACTTGACTGCAGTTAGAGAATATTTCCCAGATGATTAGCATCAGTTTTTAATGAGTGTTTGTAGCCAACACAGCCTGCCTTTACACTATAGCTTTGACTCCGAACTTCGTTAATAGGCTATAATAAATTCGAGTAGGCCTATTAAAAATATATATAGCCTATAATTCAAACGAATATTAGGCAGCCCTTAATATTCAATGATGTTATGGGCATTATTTTTGGTAAATGTGTTTGCTTGAACATTCTATTCAGATTCCGAGGTTTCTTCACGCCTGGTGAAGTTGTGAATCGCGAGCTCATTAGGCATACTAGCATGTTATAAATATCCTGGCCATGGATGCATTAATCATTGCATCTGTCTTTCAAAGATGTCAGTTAAAAAACAAATAAGCATCCTGTCCTTCGCCCAAAGAGGAAAGCCCACTAAAAAGGCCAGATTAGGCCCAGAGAAGGTTGTAAACACATTAGAGGAGGAGATGGTGGAAGAGGAAGAGACAGTACAGGTTGAAGAGGAAGAGACAGTACAGGTGGAGGAGGAAGAGACAGTGCAGGTGGAGGAGGAGGAGACGGTGGAAGAGATGGTGGAAGAAACAGTGGAGGAGATGGCTAGAACAAAAGAGAGAAAAGTCCCAGGAGCAGCCCTACAAGACCTCTTTTAATAGTGAATGGACCTCTAAATGGCCATTTATTACTGTAGGAAGCACCAGCTCATATTACTGGTGCTCTATCTGCCGCCAAGAGACCTTGTGTGCCCATCCAGGTGTGCGGGATGTGACAAGGCACATAGGCAGTAAGGGGCATCAGCCCAAACAGCAGGCACTGAAGTCAACCAGCACATTTAATACATCCAATTCTATGACTATGGCATATATAATGGGAACCAACACCAAAAATGATAAAAGAGTCCAAAAAAGCAACAAACACCTACAATAAACATAATTCTTTCTCTCTCTCTCTCTCTCCAAAATTGAATACATACTTTGTAATTGGTTGAATTGTCAGTGCCATGTGTCAAATCTTTTCTGCAAGTCTGAGCAATTATTAACAACAAAACACTAAAAATAATATGGGGGGGGGGGGGGGGGGGGCTGGTCTGTGGGCATACGGCAGGGGCGGGGCAGGCGGAATGGGGGTGGGCCGGGGGCGTGGTCAGGGGGGGGGATATGTCACTCTTGCCTGTCTTCAAAACTTGAGAGCCCTGCGGTTGTTATGGCAATTCAAAAAACTACCAGCATTTTTTTTTTAGCTACTTGAAAAAAACCTCCTGGTCATCGCTTTCTGCCCGAAACAGACGCCTAGGTCTGAACACGGCCAAAAGCACAACATCTTTCAGACCCAGATTAAGAAATCAACAAATGCTGTTCCATGGGTAAATAAAGTATGGTATTGCCTAGTGCTAGTTTTAGGTAAATATGCTTATCTAGCTATCACCATAATGTTTGCAGAAGGATCTTTGTGACTTAATGCTACTACAGCCAGAGAATGTCTCATATGGGTGCTTTGGCCACTAAAGGGAAAACTTGGGCAACTCTGACTTACTTTCCTCTTCCTCCTTATGTCCATCTCGTCTGTGGGACAGTCTATGTCTGAAACCAAGTGCTAGCTGCTAGCGAGACGCTTCGATCAAGCAGTATGGGAGTTGAATCTGCGTGGAGTGTAGGAAACCAGGAAAACAAGGAGTGGATTTCTATTGCTATGGGTATTCCCCCTACTGATAAAATGGAACGGATTTGATTGTGAAGCAATGGAAAGAAAGAACGCTGGACTAGTAGACCAGTCATGCACTAATATTTTGATGGCAAATGTGGGGGGGTCCAAACGAGCTTTTTTTTAAAGTGAGGGGGACGTGTCCCCCCCCCAAGTTATATTATGGCGACGCCCCGGGACAGTAAGTGGTTCCCCGGTCTCTTCAGCGCCGGTGGTGCTAGCCAACCACGAACGCCTCAAAGCATCTCCCCAGTCTGTGTGAAAAACCAGCGGCTCCCTACAGCGTCTCGTCTCTCTCGACCATTTTCCCTCCCCCCTATTAAAACCATCAGTGTCATCATTTGCAGGTGAGTGCAGCCATTGCTGCAATTAACGACTGCAGCAATCAGTGTTGTGTGTCCTGTCACAAGGTGCGTTTCCCTCCCATGTTTTAATGCACATTTTCTCTATGCGAATATTTAATCCTGGTTGGAAACGCCTGCGATGCTCATTAACTTCCCCAATGCGCATAGAAATTCGATTCGCCAGAGGGAGGTGGTTTAACTAGTTATTCGAATTGAGATAATGCGCTTAACGTAGATGGAAACAGTTTATTCGAGCGATTCGCGTCATTTGTGTTTATGTTTATGTTCGGAGATGGACTGTGGACTACGTCCTGTTGCAGTGAGAGACAACCGTGCTGCTGGCTGCCCCGAATGTGATGTTCCTCTACTGCTTCTCAGACTGCCAGCTAATACACCACACCTCATGCAGCATATGCAGTTGCTGTTATATACTAGTATAATATATCTATGGTTTCTGTGTGTTGTTTCCCCTCATTGCCCATGGACACCTAGTTTATTGTAGGCTAACCGATTAACTTGATTTACGTGCAAACTTGGAAGGTATATTGTTTAACTGTAGCCTACCTTTATTAATAGGCTATAATTATTATTATTATTATTATTACTATCATATCAAATTAAACAAATGGTTCCAAAACCTTTAGCCTATCTGAAAAGCCAGGAGGAGGCGAACACAGCAGCATTGTGCGCGCTACCGGGTGTTCCAAACACAGAGATCTCTAAATATCAATTTATCATCAACAAGGGCTTGAAGAATGATACTGGGCCATCCTTTATGGTTGACAAAATCCCGATAGCCTGCTGCTGGGGGAAGTATGGGAACGTGAGTTCCATCCAGTGCACCAAACACCTGCGGGACATGTGCGCGGTTGTTGCGGCCAGCAATCTCTTGCGCCTCGCCAAGGTCGGGTAACTTTGTATGTTGTTTGGGTTGTTCACGGATGACAAAGCATACTGCGAACACACATCTATGGCCAGTAGTCTTGCTTACGCCAAAAGTTTTTCCCACAACACGGTATTCTGCGCATGTTGCGAGTTTATAAAGCGCTATAGCAATGCGCTCGTCTGTGGGGACAAGCTTTCGGCAGCAAACACTTGCAGGCGACACCGCAGGCCCTATCAGTTGGCACAATTCTTCGAATCCTGACCTGGTTAGCCTGAAGTTTTCCACCCACAGCTGATCAGTGAAGTGGGCCTTCACCAAATTAAAAAACTCCCTAGACCGCGCTTGTTCCCAAATGTACGGAGCAATGTTCCCTCTAATTTTTTTCAGCAATGAGCAAAACGAGCCTGCGTTAGCCATAGGGGATTCAAAGAGATGACAGCAAATGCATCAATATGTCTACAAGGTTGATATTCATCAATATCCTTTATAATGGCTGGACTTTGGGAACATTTTAATGATGGTGTTTTACCAGTCAGTTTAGTTGAACTTAAATGATCTTTGGTTGAACTTCAATAAGGTTTAGGGAGGTTATGACTGGTTCACTGGTTATGACTGAAAATGATATATATATATATATATATATATATATATATATATATATATATATATATATGTTTAGTCATTTCTCAGCAGGTAAAACATTTAAGTGGAACTTCATTGAAAGAAAAATGCTAATGGAGTGCTTAAAAATAATTATAGGCCTATTTTATTGACATGGTGTCATTTTTCCTAAAGGTAGATCTGCAAAACATGGAGTATACTGTCCGGAGTAGCGTTTCTACCTCTTTCATTATAGGGACTTTCCATGCGTCATCAATTCACAAGTCCTCCCTATGGGCCACGCAGTGTTGCTCAGTCAGGTGCGGTACCTGACGCTTCAGTAAAGCAGCCGCTCCTTGATGTCTGCCTAACATGACAGAAGCACCATCTGAAGTAAACATTACCATTTTGTTCATGTCTAGCGCATGACCTGCGTAGAACTTCGTAATGGCATCAAGGATGTTTTTTTTGCAGTGGCATCCTGAAAGCTGAATGATTCCAGCAAAAACGGTCTTGTAACTTTACATTTACATTTACATTTAGTCATTTAGCAGACGCTTTTGTCCAAAGCGACGTACTGAAATCAGTTTGCTCCCGAAACTTAATGCAAAGCACAAGCATCTTCGGTGAGAATTTGATAGAGTTCCCATGTCTAAGTCTTAATGTTTTCAATGCGACTACATGGACTTTCTGTGTCAGATGACGCTTTAGGTAATCAAGCTTCCACTCGGACCAAGTTTCCCCACGAGCGAACTCTCCTTTCGCTTTTGCCTCCGAGCAGAATTTGCAGATCACGCCACTCCTTTCTTCATATGTAAATATGTCTGAAAGTTTTATCCTACCTGTGTCAGTTTGGACTATTTCATCTAGCCACTCATGTTTGAACGTTAGGCAGACCTTTTTCTGGCACACCTGCTCTGCCTTTTTTTTCGCCATGGTAGCCTATAACTGCTGGAGCAGGGCCCGCCAAGAGTGGCCTAAAGGATACATTTTATGTAAACATTCTAACGTACATCCGGCTTGGTTATCAGACATGTCAGTATTTTAAATGTTTATTACCTAGCCTACATCACATTTGATGCTCAGATTTTAACCCCTGAAAGAAAGTCGTTTGTGCGGTCTGAAAAATGTGCGTGGTCTGAAAAATCTATTGCGCGGCCACTTCGACTGGCCTGCGCGGCCGCGCGCGCGCGCAGCTTAGATGGAACATTGGTACGGAGGTCTGTATGGGTATGGAATTCGCTGCTATCTGAGTGCGTAACATATGTAAAATCATTCTACACCTTCTCCTTCTAGCAGCTATTAAAGTAAATAGCTCAATAGCTACAACATTGATAATTCTGACTGCGGAGAGGAGGGCGTAGGCTACATTATAGCCTATACAAAACCCAGGTGATTGGAAACGGTCGCTGATGCGCATTTGGTTTGTGCGAATCACCGTGAATGCGCATAGCTAATGCGAACGAGCTGAATGGAAAACCACCTACAGTCAATCGTTCCATTTTCACCACAATACTAACTACTTACTAACCGAGAGTGAGGTCATGCAGGGCAATATCAGACTGGGGCTGTAACGTATCGACCGAGCGATAGCGAGTCTGATATTTCATTATATGGCATCATATGGCATTCATCGTTACTTACAGGGTGGGTAAGGCGACTTCTTCTGCTACGATGCTCCTTTGAAGATACGTAATGCTGCTCTCTTTTTGGACAATTGTGAAGGAATATGAAAGTGACTGGCATTTAAGTGAGAAGTCACATGAAAAGTCACAGGTGTCCATATAATTAACTTACCTCTCTGGGGCGGGTCAAGAGACGCTTATTGGCCAGTGTTATTCTTCTTTTCATCGGGGCAACCTCCAGTGGCGCCTCTGACGCACTTGAACTCCAGTGTTTGGTTAGAACAGAGTTGTATTTCTTGACCGTCCGGTTCATAGAAATTACTCGGGTTTCAAGTAACTCCACGTATTCGTACCATTTTCAACAATTTGATCCGACTTTTATGGCTCTGTGGGTTTAAAGTTTGACTTTATTCCTTTGCAACCGTTGGCACTAAACAAAACTAAGTAACGCTACCCAGAATATGTAGTAGGCTAATCAAAATGATGACATTACAGCAGGCACGTGCACAGACATTTTGGGGGGCAGGTGCCCAAACCAAAAAAAAGGGCACCCATCGCCAAAATTATTTATGAATTAAAAAATAATCATAAAAAAAATAATAATAATGTTTTCTGACAGAGTTGAAGCATAAGCAGCATTACACTAATTATGCTGTCCTCGACCTGCGTTTTCTCTTGGCAGGATTAGACAGCTAGCTTAAATTTTCCTTATAAATAAAGAAGAATTATTATATGGCAACGACAGTACGAGCGTTCTGATTGGCTAATGGGTAGTCATGCCAGCCACGTATTTCCCTCCTCGCCGGTCTGATATCGATCCGTATTTCCCTCTGACATCATTTTCAAAATGAGCGATATTGATACAGCCATGAGGAAATTCAGAAGCAGCGAAAATGTGTTATTGAAAGTGATGATGAAGACTAGAAACTATAGTTTGAATCACTTGTGTTGTTACTTTAAATTAAAGCCATTTTAGCTGAGCCGTGTTATCTGTAACTTGAAGTTAGCAAGTAATTGGTTGCTAGGCAACACCTGAAACACATTGTGTCGTGAGAAGACATGAGAGCTGAACAAAATGACATGTTTTCTATTAACAATTACCATTTATTTTCATTTACAAAATGATAGGAGCGAAAAATGCCATATAATAAACAACTTACTAACCTCGACCGGTCGGTCATGCCGGGAAATATAAAACTTCTGTAAAAACGTTAAAGCCTCAGTCTGATATTTCCCCATGAGCTCACTCTCGGTTAGTAAGTAGTTATTACAAGTTGTTAAGTATTGTAGTAATGAAGAGGCTTGTAATACTATTTCAATAGTCAGGGGTGCAAACTCATCAGGGATGAAAAAGGTGACAACGATGCGAACCCCCTAGGAGGGTCCGGGCCATGCTCCCCGGGGAATATATTTTATATATAAGAACATTTTGCACATTTTAAAGTTCAATGCATCTGGTGCACTTTGGCAACAAAATTATGAGGCTAGATCTATGCAGAACTTTGTGCTGTTGTAAACAATTTTGTGCTCTGCTAACAGTTTAATCATAAACATTCCTGTGTTGAATGTTGCACGGGCACAGGCCAACCCAACCTCTCTCCTTCTGAAAACAAACTGAAGTAGGAGAGTGGTAAGTTTGTTCAGTTGCAGTGAAGCGCCCGGCAGTAGAAAATGGGTCAGTGCTTCAGATTACATACATATAGGGACGTGTGGTCAGGGGAGGCAGAGCCTCATGAAAAGTAAGTCATCATGAAAAGTAAAAAACAAATAATGATAAAATAAAATAAATATTAATATGCATCTACTGATCTGTGCTTTAAATTTAAATTTTGTATGATTCCGATCATTTTTATAATCAAAATCGCTGAATTTGACCATGTCCTGTCAGCGATTTTGACCATGTCCAAACAGAGAGGCGACTCGCGAGGTGAGGCAGCGACGAGCTGCTCCTCATCTCAGATTGTGCAATCCCTCACACACTGGGTTGAGCGCATAGGTGGAGATCCCGGGGGGGACGTGTCCCCCCCTACCATAAAGTTGTCCCCCCCAACAATCATTGAAAAATTTGAATTTTTTTTGTAAAATAAAAATACGACGACACAAGCGGTGCTAATTATAGACGTAAAAAAATGTGTTTAAGTGTTGAAAAATCATGTTCCCCCTATTCCTCAAAGTGGTTTGGTTCACATGCTGTTTCCAACGGGCAGGGCTACCGGCAGCTCCGTGTTTCAGTTAATCAGCCCAGTAGCACACGGTCAGATTGTCAGACTGTTTCCTCTTCTCTCCCTTGTCGCTGCCGCTATGATACACGATATGTAAAGAGATCTACCTCATTCTCGAACGCAGTAAGAACATGTAAAGAAGAAGTTTTTTTTCTAAACTCCATTTACGAAGTTCCAATCCGATTTGCACAAGTATACATAAGTTTATTAATGGATTGGCATGACAACGTGAACGTTTGCCGATAACACACGCATGCCGGTAATTAACACAGTTAAGATAGCTAGCCAGACAGTCTAGGACACTGTCCTGTCAGGGCAGGTTCATGCTAGTTAATAAACGTAGGTCTACATCCCAGTGCCTCTCCAGATTTGTTAAATTATCTTAAGTTAAATTAATGTCATCTTTTTCTGCCGTCCATGAACTATGCTGGCATTGTACTATGGAATGACAGTGGCGCAGGAGGTAGAGAAGTCGAATTATAATCAAAAGGTTGCTAGTTCAATTCCCTGTCAAGCTGTTTTATAACTTATTTTGAGCATCAAGTTCTCTTGAACTTTGGACATTATTTGTCTGTGAATAGATATTTCGTGTTAGAACATTTAATGCTGTTTAGATAATTCTAAAATGACTTCGAATTTCTGTTTGTAAATGTGATAAGAGAATTCGGTATTTAGCAGTTCATGCTAGCTCTCGTGAAAGCAATTTTTTCATGTCCCCCCCCCCCCGGAATTACACTCTGAAATTTGACCATGTATTGTCCCCCCCCCCCTACAATGAAATGGGATCTCCGCCCCTGGTTGAGCGCATGCCTTTTGCTTTCTCATGGTTTGTCATCACTGAAATATTTGTAGACACTTTTATTATATGTCGTTTGTATACATAGAATAGGTACGGTAATGTATTCACGTATGTGAAGAAGCTATTTAGTCTTGCTGATGTGTCATAAAACCACAGTGAAAAAGTACATAGGGGAGGCAAACCTAACCTCTGCCTCAATGAAGGGGGCGTGCGAGAGCCTGGAAAATGGACTTCCAATCCAGTGAAGTGATAAATACATAATGAGAGACCAATGCCAGAGCTAAAAGGTTTGCTTCAAACGACAGGACAGAAGATAACTTTAGCAGCTAAACTCCGGACCAAACTCGGCTGACGGCCATGTCTTTTATGTAAATGTTATTTTTTTTGGCGTTTTCACGCTTAGATTTTTCAAAAGTTACCGAGAAAAAGACACTGTACTATCCGATAACACCGTAATTGAAACCAGCAAAAATGGTTGATGTGATTTGCGAGGCGTCTGTCAGCCAACTGTCTGACTTTAGCACGTTAGCCTACATTATAGCATAACATTCTTGCAGCGTACCAACGTCATACGCATAGTTGCCACAGCTACTTTGAAAAAGTAATCGGATTACTGATTACTGATTACTCTTTTAAAAAGTAACTTAGTTACTTTACAGATTACTTGATTTTAAAAGTAACTAAGTTAGATTACAAGTTACTTTATTAGTTACATTCAGCAGCTGTCGACAACGCCCCCCCCGCCGCCTCAACATAAAAATGACAACCAGTTTTGCCAACACTAACTTTATTAGAACTGCATTTTTAACAGTAAAGTACACAACAACAATGTACAATGTATCCAGTGGCGTATCTAGCCCTATTTTGGGTGAGCTGGAGCCCCCCCCCAAAAAAAAATTTATTTTAATTTTGAGATCGTCAAATTCACACCTAACAACCGTTTTAGTGAAATTATTTTGTTTAATTTTTAGAAGTTAGAGTAGCACAGGAATCCCGCCTGTTTGAGACTGTGGTGGCAAGCTCACGGCTCTGTTTGGTCGTGAGTGAGCCTCGCGAGCGTGCAGACAGACGGTGATAACGTCTAGTAAACATACTTGGAGCGACTGTCCGACCCAAGCTGGTGAAAGCTGCCATAATCAGCTGCTGGATATAAAGATAGCACATGTTTAAAATAGTAAAAGAAACGAAATGGTTAAATCATCACGAGTTAATTATGTCGTGGCTCTCTTTTATCATGCCGGTTCATTGATCCTGTGGGTATGCCTACTCAGTAGCTCCGCCAGCTATAACTAGCTAGTGTACCTCATTAACAGAAGCTTCTCAAACCTCTTGTCAAAAAATGAGAAACCCCACGACTTCTTCATTAAATGCAACCAGCACAACATTGTAGACTAGTCATGTTCTTTCACCACTGGGTACGATCTGTATACAATAGTTGAGGTTAGCTAATAACCTACAAAGATTCTTAATTCTTATTTTGTATTCCGTCTCTGGCGAGAGACTGTGGAGAGGTATCTATCTAGCTAGCTAGGATGGTGACAATCTAGATAACAGTACAGTAACGTAGCAGTGTGGAGCAAGATAGCTGCTATCCCAGTAACGTTATTGTTCAAGGGATGTGTGTGCATGTTGCTGAAAGTGTTTCACAGTCACTGTAGCGATAACGTTCTTGTAAAATGATGATCCTGATGTAATGCTATGGCTTTGTATCAGATCGCCAGGTTTTGTTCAACATTGATTGATACAGTATGTTAAGCTCCTGGTAAATAGTTGGCGTTTGCTATCGCTAGCTAGCGTGCAATTTTACAGACGGTAACATTAACATTTTGATTGTAACATTAACATTTTGATTTTAACATTAACGCATTTGTAATAATACTAGTTGTCATGAACAATAACTGTTTGTGGATGTTCTCTCAACTACATAGTTAGTTATCATACCTAGCGATAGCTTAGTTCGCTAGTTAGATAGCCATCTGGCTTGACTTCAGCATTGACCTCTGCTATGTATATATGCGTGACGTGACCCTCATGCTGAAAACGTGACTTAATTGTCGCATAGACTACATGACTTCACTCCAAGAGACGCAAGAAGAAATCAAATATATATTGTACTATTAATGACAAAATAGTAACGCACAGTGACTTGGACAAATAACTTTAATGTAATTACTGGTTTGAAAATATTAACGCGTTAGATTACTCGTTACTGAAATAAGCGGTCAGATTAGAGTAGCGCGTTACTAAGTAACGCGTTACCGGCATCACTGGTCATACGTTACTGTAAATGCCATCTTAAAAAGGCCGCTCGAAACCAACGCTTTCACCCGAAAGACATGTCTTGTAATACACCTGTCTATTACGGCATCGAGGCAGTTAAACTTCCATTTCGAACAGATCCGAATAAAAAGCATGCCTGTCATGGTGACATGGGTTAGCCAAACGAACAAGCTTGAAAAAAATATTCATGACAGCTTGCGTTCGCAGAATACTTGGAGGACCCCCCCCCCCTCCCTAAAAATATTTTTATTGCAGATCTACACTAATCACACAAATGACCTATTTTGGATCAAAAACGGCGAATTTCCTGCACCCCTGAATAGTACTTTACTGGAACTCGTACTTAACCCGTACAGCAACACATCAATCATACGTAATCATAATAGACTGACACCTAGTGGCAGAGAATACAACATATTCCCCTCTTACTTAAGAATAGTACATAGGTGTACTGAACGTAATCAAGCTTAAGGTATTAAAGCAACAACCAAAAGTATTATTTTTATAAACCATACAAGTCTATAATTGACCCTTTTTTATATAGTTAAATGTATCTCTGTATTGAACTTAAGCATACATCAACAACATTGATCTATTTAATTAGTCCTTCTTACTGAAAAGACTAATCATTCCACAAAATCCTCCAGCCAACGTGGTGGTCGTCTCACGCGAGCTGGATGAGCATCGTGAGGAACATCTGGCTGAAGAACTGTAGGCGGTTCTTCAGTAGGCAAGTCAATTACAGGATAGTCCGAATTAACCGGCCTTGCAGGAGCATTGGAACCTGTTAAACGAGAAGCATGCCACTTCTTCCCGTCCTGTAACAGATAAGTCGCAGGACCGACTTTGCGTTGGATCCGCATTGGTTCTGTGAACCTTGGGTGTCCTTTTGGCACATGCGTTGGTTTCCGAACGCGCACGCTATCTCCCTCTCTGAATGTAGGAGTGCGCGCACCTCGTCTGAAGTCAGTGTAGGTTCTCATCTTGTTCTGTTGAGCTGTGACTCTTCGTGACAGGGCGGCATCATCCTTAGAGAAAGGCAGTAGTGGCAGAATATTTAGGCGAGTGCGCATCTTTCTCCCGACCAGTAATTCACAAGGAGAAATCCCAGTAGTGGAGTGGGAAGTAGAGCGATACACCTGAAGGAATTCATTGACAGACTTTTTCCATGGTTTCCTCTCTAGGATGGCAGATTGAATGCAGCTTTTAAGCACACGGTGGAAACGCTCAATAGCGCCATTTGCAGCAGGGTGATAGACAGATGTGCGTATGTGCTGTATGTCTCTGGATTTCACAAAAGCAGCGAACTCGGCAGACGTGAATTGGCTGCCGTTATCTGTCACTATGCTACTGGGGTTTCCAAATCTGCTGAAAACTGATGTGAGGAATGTTATGACATTGTCAGACGTAACAGTGGAAGTGAAAGCCACCTCAGGCCATTTGCTGTGATAGTCAGTCAGTGTGATTGCGTATTTGCAGTCCCATGGAGCGACTTCCATTTGCCCTGACTATATCCATAGCTAACTTTTCCCACGGCTGAGATGGGAACGGCACCGGCTGTAGTGGAGCAGCGGCAGGTGTAGCCGTTTTGTCGCATGACTGGCATAACTGGCATCCCTTGACTTGTTGATTGACTTGCTCGTCCATGCCTGGCCACCAGTATAGGTCACGGAGTCTCTGTTTCGTCCTGACTATTCCTTGATGACCTTCGTGCGTTAATTTGACCAGTGTGTTACGCAGGGAGAGTGGAGCAACAAGGCGAGTGCCTCTGAACACATAGTCATTTTGCACACTGAACTCATCTCGCAAGCGAAAGTAAGAGCGTACATTGTCAGGGAGTATAGAGCAAGAGTGAGGCCAGCCTTTAGCAATCTGTGATCGCAGAGCAGTCAGGTCTGGGCAAGAAGCGGATGCAGATGCAAACTCAGTGCGGTCATGGTAGTAGACAGCATTGCAACGAACTCTGGTTCAGTGTCCACGCAACCGTCAGCAACAGCGGGCAGCGGTAAGCGTGACAAACAGTCTGCAGTATGGTTTTGTGAACCAGGCCTGTATATGACATCGTAGGTAAAGCACAGTAGACGCGCAGCCCAGCGCGGGATTCGCATGCCTGCGCGATCTGTCCCTTTAGGCGTGAGCAGTGTAGTCAATGCCTGATGGTCTGTGATGAGTGTGAATTTACGTCCCCACAGATATGTTCTCCATTTTTCCACGGCCCAGACGCACCCGAGAGCCTCCTTCTCAATAGTGGAGTACTTGCGTTCAGCAGACGACAATGTCCTTGAGGCAAAGGCAACAATGCGTTCTGTATCGCCGTGCATTTGGGTCAGGACAGCACCTAATCCATAGTTGGACACATCAGTTGAGACTATTGTAGGCAGGTCAGGATCAAATAAAGCCAGGGCTGGACTGTCTACCAGCAGAGACTTTGCAGCTTCGAAACTGCACTGAGCCTCCTCTGTCCACTTGAAATCTGCATCTTGGCGGATGCAAGCGCGCAGGGGCTCGACAACTGTGGCGAAATTTGGAATGAATTTGTTGTACCAAGATAACAGTCCTAAGAAGGAGCGCAGTGTTTGTGCATCAGGAGGAGGTGGTGCATTCAGGATAGCTGAGAGATGGTCGTCAGTTGGCTGGATCCCTTGCGATGTAACTGTGTGCCCAAGAAAGCGCAAGGTGGTTTTTTCAAACTGACATTTGTCTCTGTTAAGCTGTAGGCCTGCCTCCTGTAAGCGCTGTAGAACAGAAGCAAGGGTGGCATCGTGTGCAGGTCGAGTTTTTCCCCAGATAATTACATCGTTTAAATAATTTGCTACATTGGGTAAGCCCTTCAGCACTGTAGCCAACATCTTTTGAAATGCAGAAGGGGCTGAGGCTAACCCATATCGGACTCGGCAAAATCTGAACAGCCCATCGTGCGTAACGAAAGCTGTCAGATCACGACTCTCTTCATGTAAAGGCAATTGGAAGTATGCTGCCTCCAAGTCGATAGTAGAAAACAGGCAGTGGATAACTGTCTATAACGACAGCCTTGTTCGGCGCTCGCAAATCCACGCACATTCTAATGCCTCCTGACTTTTTCTGAACCACCACTATGGGAGAAACCCACGGTGAAGCATCAATCTTCTCAATTATCCCTTCCTTGAGAAGTCTGTCGGTTTCTTTACTTACTGCATCCCGCACTGACAGCGGCAAGCGACGCAGTTTCTGTCTCACTGGGGTAACGGTACTGGAGATCTTCACTTTGTGGACGAACTGTTTTGCCAAGTCATGTTAACTGTCACATCCCCCGCAGCACAGGGAGTGGAGGTGGAGTAGCTACAATTTCCCTCGCTAACCTATGTATTTCCCCAAGACCTAAATTTAAATTTGCATCATTTGAAGTCCTCGTACTTCATCTTATGCATCCAAACTCAAAAGCCACTCAGCCGGTCACTCTCGTGACACTATATAGACCACCAGGCCCCTACACTGAATTTTTATCTGAATTTTCCGACTTCCTATCTGCCCTGGTTGTAAACTCTGATAAAATCCTCATAGTGGGAGATTTTAATATCCACATGGATAATGAAAATAATAGCCTTACAATTGCATTCCAATCACTAATAGACTCTATCGGGTTCTCCCAACATGTAAACACACCAACTCACCACCATAATCAAACCATTGACCTTGTATTAACACATGGCCTAGAAATTGACCGCCCTCTAGTTCTACCTCAAAATACTGCACTTTCAGATCACCACCTAATTACATTCAACATGAAATTAGATCTCCGTCCAACAACGGAATTAACATACTTCTACAGCCGCTGTCTATCCGACAGGACTACAGCAGAATTCATATCAAAACTACCAGTCGCTCTTGCCACAGCTCCTACCACTGGCAAAGTAAATGACGTACGCACACCCCCACCCCATATCGACCTACTAACGGATGGCGTCATACATGCGCTCCACTCAACCCTTGACGCTGTTGCGCCACTAAAAAAGAGAATAAGAAAACTGAAAAGACTGGCCCCATGGTACACTGATCAGACTCGTGCACTTAAACAAACCACACAAAAAATGGTACTCCACCAAACTTGAGGTATTCCACCTGGCATGGAAGGATAGTCTTCTAAGCTATAAACGAGTACTTTCTGAGGCAAAATCGGCTTACTATTCTTCATTGATTGACAATAATAAAAACAACCCAAAGTTCCTATTTAACACCATTTCTAGGCTAACAAAAAACCACATTAGAATCGAACATTCTGTTCCCATAAGCTTTAGTGGTAATGATTTCATGACGTTTTTCAATAACAAAATTCTAACAATAAGAGAACAAATTCATAGTCTCCTCCTTACACCTCTTCCAAAATGCCCTATGGCTATGGCAACACCCCATAAACCTGGTGCTCTCCTTGAATCCTTCGCACCCATTGACCTCCCTGAACTAAACTCCCTGATCCTCTCATCTAAATCATCGACGTGCCTACTAGACCCTATCCCCACAAAACTTCTTAAACATGCACTATCCTTATTAAGTGAGACATTACTTAATGTAATGAATAATTCACTAATTTCCGGATACGTCCCCAAATCATTTAAAATAGCAGTGATCAAAACATCTCTCAAAAAACCTAACCTTGATCCTGATAATCTAGCTAACTATAGACCCATATCTAACCTCCCCTGCTTGTCAAAAATACTTGAAAAAATAGTAGCTAAGCAACTTACTTCCTTTCTACACCAAAACAAAATCGAAGAAACCCTCCAATCTGGCTTTAGAGCCCACCACAGCACTGAAACGGCCTTAGTCAAAGTCCTGAATGACCTACTAATCGCATCCGATCATGGGTGCACCTCAATACTAGTTCTCCTAGACCTTAGTGCCGCCTTCGACACTATAGATCACCATATCCTATTACAGAGACTTGAACATCATGTTGGCATCAAAGGCTGTGCCTTATCCTGGTTTAGATCTTACCTCTCTGATCGCCACCAATTCGTTCACGTCCATGAGAAGTCATCCAATCACACTAGAGTAAGCTACGGTGTTCCCCAAGGCTCTGTCCTCGGACCACTGCTCTTTTCCCTTTACATGCTACCCTTAGGTGCTGTCATAAGGAACCATGGCATTAACTTCCACTGCTATGCTGATGACACCCAACTCTACCTATCCATGAAACCTGATGAAATTGTACATCTACCCAAGATAGAAACTTGCCTGCAAGATGTAAAATCTTGGATGGCTAACAACTTCCTGCTCCTCAACTCTGATAAAACTGAGGTTATGCTTGTAGGCCCCGATCAATTGAGAATGACACTATCTAGCCATCTATCCACACTCGATGGCATCCCAACACCCAATACTGGCATCAAAAACCTTGGTGTAACTATCAACCAAGACCTCCTATTTGACTCACACATAAAACAGATCTCAAAGACATCATTTTTTCTTTTACGCAATATTGCCAAAATTAGAAAAGTCCTATCCCTCCAAGATGCAGAAAAACTAATCCACGCATTTATTACTTCCCGACTAGATTACTGCAATGCTCTCCTGTCCGGATGCAGCATCAACTCAATAAAGAGCCTCCAAACCTTATACAGAACGCTGCTGCCCGTACACTCACCAGAACTAAAAAATATGAGCACATCTCACCTGTACTTGCCTCTCTGCATTGGCTCCCTGTCAAAAGTAGAATTGATTTCAAAGTACTCCTGCTAACATACAAAGCCCTAAATGACCTGGCTCCAAACTACCTTAAGGAACTAGTTGTCCCCTACTGCCCTCTAAGACCGCTCCGTTCCCAGAGTGCAGGCCTCCTTGTAATTCCAAGAATATCAAAAACCACAGTAGGAGGCAGAGCCTTTAGCTACCGAGCCCCCCTCCTCTGGAACAATCTCCCTGCCTCCATCCGAGATGCAGACACCCTACCTATATTCAAATCAAGACTAAAGACATTCCTCTTTAGTGCATCCTATAGCCATAAGTAATTGCGTCAACAAACCCATCACCTGCTGGGCCAGCCAGTCAGCAAGCATAACTAGACATAACTGAACACATAAGAAAAAAAAAAATGTATATCACTGGGCTACAGACAGCGTATGTTGTACCCTGCAACCCTAACAAAGCTTACGACTAAAATCTCCATATGTACCAAACCAAACTAATTGCTAAATGGCAGCATAACTAAACATAACTAATGCTAAACCAAACTAAATGCCAAACCAAACTAAATGCTAAATGCCGGAATAGCTAAACACATCTAAAACACATGCAATACAATCAACATAACTGGGCTACAGACAGCGTATGTTGTATCGTGAAGGAGTGCGGAAGATCCCGGGTACAGCACACGGCGCGTATTGCGACTGTCACCAGCCAACTAAATACTAAGTAAAATCCCCATACACCCAGCCAGGCAGCCTCTCTCTCTCTCTCTCTCCCTCTCCTTTCTTATCACATTGCTAATGCCTATAATAACCCACTCACTCTGTTCTTTTTCTTTCTCTCCTAATCTAGACTTCTATCTATCTAACTAATCTATCTTCGCCATGGGACGCTGCTGTAGTCTCTCTACCCGGTCTACCTGCAGAAACCCTCGACCAATTGCACCCACCGCCACCGCACTGCCGTACACTTACTCTACTTCATACCCTATGCTAGCATTTATATACAATATATATTATTGCCACCATCGACATGTTTCTCTGTTCCTACTCCCCTTACCTCTGTAATAGTAACCCTATCAGCACAGTGTATATCCACTAAACTGGTCTTGTCTGTATCATGTATTTACCACTGGATGTCTGTATATATATTATGTACATCTACCAAATGCAGGCTATGTACAACACCTGTTGTTTCCCTTCCCCTTCTGCCACACAACCCTCCCCCCTTCCTATCTCCACCCGGCTGACCTCAAGCAGATGGGTTCCCCCTTATGTGCCGTGGTTCTGCTTAAGGTTCCTTCCTGACTAACAGGGAGTTTTTTCTTGCCCGTGTTGTCATTGTGCTTGCACTAAGGGGGTTTCAGGCTCTGGGCTCTGTAAAGCGCCTAGAGACAATTGTATTGTTATGGCGCTATATAAATAAAATTGAATTGAATTGAATTGAATGTAACGAGAGGAATAGGCGGCTCACCCGGGCGCCTTTTTTACATGTAACTTTATGGGAAAAGGTAAAAGGCGGACGCCTTTTCAAAAAGCGGCCGCCTTTTAAAAACGTCTAAAAAAGCGCAACCCCTGACGCCTTTTTGAGTTACATTTTCTCAACTTTTCAAAAAAGCGCTGGGTGACGTCAAGCGCCTTTTTGACAGCTGACCAATCAGGACGAGGAGAGTAGGTACCAGCGTACCTTCCCTAGTAACCTACTACCTTAGTTAAAAAAAGTGGCGGACCAAACTCCGTAGATCATCATATTTGTACCCAGAAGTTTTTAGTTTTACTTTTTTTTGCTTCGATTTTTAGAAAGTTACCGAGAAATAGACTGTACAATATAAAAACCACATTATTGTAACTAAAAACTACGTGTAAGAGGATTTGCAAGGTGTCTGAGCTACTGTTAGCATGCTACTAGCCGTTAGCAATTAGCAATCCCTCTGTGTTTTTGCAAAGCATCTCTCGGCAGAGATAACGTGTTGACCAGAGAATCCGTATTGAAACCGGAAGTGGGTGATTTACTCCGTTTGATTGGCTAATAACAGGACCTTTACTTTTTCGTTGAGAAATTATGTTGATCGCCTGACATTCAAACGATCGATTTTCTTTAAATTATTATTATTTTTGTGAAGTTATACGGCTTATGTGAATAAAGCTATCTACACGACTTTTTATATGTCTACATTGACTCGGTTAGTTGTTCATGTGGTACACGAATGTTGCAGAGTATTGTAGGTCTTAACTGAAGCTCTCGGCCATTATTGTTAGGTTGCTGCTAACGCTTAGACCAACAATCCATTGTAACACATAGTAGCTAGCTAGCCTCGCTGCTAATAAGTATAACGTTAGCATGCTGATATGAATTGACCCATTATAGTCAGGTGGCTTAATGCTCAATTGACTTGTTAACCGAACTTTTACAAAGTCATACAACTAAACACACAAGTGACTTGTTAACCGAACTTTCACGAAGCTATATGACCAAACACAAAGCTAGCACTGTTAATTCTGTTATAGCTAGCTAGGTCAATTAGTTCGCCTAAGATACTGTAATTTAAGCTAACTAATTACCTCATTTCCCCCAAAACCCATTGATTGTGTGTGTTTGTGATGTGTAACATATATCCTTTATCAGTCATTCAAGTTATTTACGTTTATTTACCGCTAGCGATTGTACCGACACAAGTGTAATTCAATTGCTAGCTAGCTAGCTAGGTAAATTAGCTCGCGTAAGATACTGTAATTTTTAGCTTACCTATTACCTAATTATCACACCAGTGGCGTAACGTAGTAACGACGGGCCCAGGTGCAAGATATTATTACGGGCCCCCCTAGTGAACGCTTAAAAATAAAATAAAAAAATCGTAGCCTTCCCTACTTCCGCAACCGCATCTAAAAAAAACGCTAATGTGTTAACGCAAAGGTGTTTGTATACCGTAAACATTTCTAGAAAGCAATAATAATAGCAACCACTATTTACCCAACTTGTAGCCTAGTAATCCTGCCCTACCATAGTGTATGTAGGCTATAACTTGTCTTGAAATGTATATCTATCACAATAGCCGTAGGTTACCTGTTGCCTGGTTGCTGACACACCACTGAGGCCAGAAGCAGCGATACTAATCCCAGCTGAACTGCTGCACTGCTTACTCCGTGGGCTGGCGACTCGTTGACGGGCCAGTTAAAAAGCCAAAATAATCTAATTTAGGCAGCTTTGCCGCCTTCTCCTCCTGTTCTTTTTCCTCTTGCCCTTTTCTACTTCCACGCTTGTGCTTAAAAGGCATTGTTACGAGTAAAGTTGTGCTGTGCTCAATGAACTAGGTTATCAGACCTTTGAATTGGTTTAACTATAGCGTATTGTATTGCCACATGATCAAATAGAGACTTGACATTGGACAACAACATACATATTACCCAGCAATCATCATTGCTAATCACAAAAATACCAAAGAAAATAAGAACTTATTCATTTCATTGAATAGTTTTTTTGCTAGTTTCTATACTGTATGTAGGATAAGCATATGATTTTGTTATAAATTGCTACTTTTCCCCAAAAAATAATAACAACCATGACTGAGATAAGTTTGCCTTTTCAAGCATATATATAGCTTTTGACACTGCCTTGTCTCTCGAAATAGCGCGTATTAACATAAGCATATCCGAGAAAATTTGACACTGAACCGACGGTGGGCCCGTCGAGCGACGTACTTGGAGGGGGGGCCCGTCGAGCGACGCATGTATATCTTTGGGCTCTGCTACGGGCCCCGACACCCCACGGGCCCAGGTGCAGCCGCACCTGCTGCACCCCCTATAGTTACGCCCCTGTATCACACAAAAAACATCGATTACGTGTGTTTGTGATGTGTAACATATATCCTTAATCAGTCATTCAAGTTATTAACGTTTAATTACCGCTAGCGATTACACCACACAAGTGTAATTCAATCGCTATTAATGTTAACGTGACACAACATTAAAAGTCAGGCATCGACATGGTTCCTAAAGAATAAATCAAAGGTCCTTGTCCATTTCTGTTCAGGACATGTGACAAGTTTTATCCAACCAGAGACCGGAGTAAAGTGACGACGTCCGGTTTCAATACGGATCCTTTAGGAAATACGTTGTCCCCGCCGACAGCATCTGCCCCAACTTTCTTTTCCCGACATTTACATTTATCTTGTACATAATCCATCCCCATAAACCGGAGATTTCAAGAGTACAGAAACTCTCCTGAACAGCAAGAGGGCCAATATGGGCTAACGAGTTGTAGCTAAAGCCCTGGCTAAAGGGCTAAACAGCTCGCTAGCTCTCAGCACTCTAGCTTGCTCACTAGATTGTTAAGACACCGCAACTATTCACGATTGTATCAATTGTATATCTAGGTTTTCTTTGGCGACTGTTGTCGCATCCAACAGCACAACATATCCCGGGCATTTTGAGCTTTCTGTGGGTTGTGACCGTAAAAACAGCTCGTTAGCTATTAGCACTGTAGCTTGCTCAGGATAGTATAGCTTTGATAAGACACAGCAATTATTCACGATTGTATCAACGTGCTGCATTTCACTTAACAGGTCAGTCATTCCCTAAATCTATAGGAATAGACTCCAATTGTATATCTGGGTTGGCGCATTCAACAGCACAACATATCTCCTAGCGTTTTGAACTTTCTGTGGGTTGTGACCGAAATGTGTCTGTGTCGGACACAAATATGGCGGCGCTTAAACACAGTGACGTCACATGGTATCCATGAATTCTGAAGCGCTCAAAAGGCGCTATAGGCAGCGCTTTTTTCTAAAAAAAAGAATTCAAGTGTGAACGCGGCCTTATGCTATGTATTTTTCATTTTTCTGAACTTTATACTTTTTAAGATATTAAAGAAAAAATAATAAAAATTTTCCCATTGACTTACATTGGGTCGTTATGACATCATAATAGTGTAATTAAACTGGGTTGCACCTGTGCTTCACTGACACCTGCGCCAAGGTTCCAAGGCTCCTCTTCTCTCTGTCCCTCTCCATTCAACTGTATGACTAGAAATATTAAGAGACACCTTCCATACTCTCCATCTTTCTTTCTATCCCTCTCACTCTACCTTTTCTCACACCCCATCTCTCTGCTTCACTCCATTTTCTCTCCTTCTTTCAGTATTTTCCCTCTTCACTCTCTCTTTACTGTCTTTATCCACTCAAGAGTCACTCTTGTTCACTCTTCTTTCCTTTCTTATTTCCTTCTTCCACTCTTCTTTCCTTCTTCCACTCTTCTTTCCTTCTTCCACTCTTCTCTCCTTTCTTCTTTCCTTCTTCCACTCTTCTTTCCTTTCTTCACTCTTCTTTCCTTCTTCCACTCTTCTTCCCTTTCTTCTTTCCTTCTTCCACTCTTCTTTCCTTCTTTCACTCTTCTTTCCATTTTTCACTCTTCTTTCTTTTCTTCTTCTTTTCTTAACTTTCGCATTTCATGCACTGGTATTTCCTTCAGGAAATGCATTTTCTAGTACTTCTTACAGTTTTTCTCGATTGCTTACACACATTTAGCGAATCATGGGTCAACTTAATATAATGCTCACATCTTCTTTGCACAGCAAGAGTCTTCTCTGGCGAATGGGTTAACTATTTCTCATTGCTTTCACACAAATTTCTTTGAGTTTTAACACACTTTTCAAAACAGTTTACACACTTCTCAGAGAAAACCTTATTGAATAACCATGTCAACACATTGCAGACACTTAGTAGCAGCCTACTGAAACTGCTCTCTATATTCTAAATATCGTCAAGACCTGTGTGAACTCTCTGTGCACAACTAATCAAGTAGTTCTCAACCTCTAAAAGAGGTCAATAGATTTATTTTGATACCAAGCATGGATCGAGGAGGCCGCCACCAAAAATAGTGCAATTGGCTGTAAATACTGTAAATATACAGTAATCAGAATTCTACCGTATATGTTGTAAATTAGTATAGAAATGGTTGTTGCCAAGAGTGCAAATACAATGAAAAACAGTACAGTCAATTGACTGTAAAGGCCAGCAAAGTGTCATTGTCATTGCCGAACATACAAACAATTGATGTGACAGCATGACGGCTCAGGTTTGGCTGAACCCTTTGGCCAGCCTCTCTCATGGAGAGGTCATGATCGACTACGTGATCAATGACTGTTGCCCTAATTTCATTAGAGCATCTTACATGAATGCCACACAGGGGCCCCTCTATTTCTACTATGGCCTCTTCCTTGTCCTCGTCCTAGTCCTTGCTGAGGTACACACTGGCCCACACTGGTGGCAGGGGGAGACTGTTCACTGCAGAACAGATTTGACCTTTTTACTGTATATCGAAACCTGTCATTTTGACTTCTTACAGTATCCAATCTAATGTGGAAAAATGACTGCAATAAATATTTTTGTGTCAGAATCTTTGCCATTTTGTACACAGTAGAACAAATGTAAAATCAATGGTGTTGACAGGTCCTTGTTTAGAATATCTTTTACAGTATTTAGCAAAACAAAAACAGAACTACAATATTTTATGTATACAAATTATCAGATTTTAAATACTTTCTGACGGTATATTGTCAAGAGTACTCAGTACAAAACCCAAATTGTAGTATGTTGTCAGTGGTAAAATAGTCAATGCTGTGAGGGTGTTGCACAAAAGTTGAAGTGATGGATTCAGAGGTTGATATTGATAGCTGTAGTTTGAATTTTGTTATCCATTAAACACAGGAAGAGCACGTGCCTTTTCAGGCCCAAGTCCACCTGAGATTGTATGGGCTGCTAGGTATCAAAACTTTTTCCAGTACCAAATGCCAACCAAAGCTCATCCGCTGGCTTTGGACTTTGAGCTGCTGCCACCGCCAAAACCACAAAATCGGTATCAACAGTTTGGATCATAATTCTCTGGTGACCATGCTGTGCTGCATGAGCCACATGTAATAACATGTGGGTATCAGCCTCCTCGTGTGTGCATGCAGAAATTGAGGACAGATCAGCTAGGGGTGGTTTGCTGAGGACTGCTACATCATCCGTGACAACAAGCTGTTTATCCTCCAGCACATCTGAGCAGAGCATCTGAGAGTTAATTTACACATTTCTTTCTTCACCCACTCAAATCAGAAAAATAAGGTTCCTTAATATTTCACATGACATGTTTTGCACGAGAACATTTGCCATTCGCATTATTTGTATTACACTAGATTTCAAAAAAATATATAATACTGCGAGAAGTAATCCAAGTATTTTGACATTCAAAACCTATGAAAAGTGACAGTGGTATATAGAAATACAGACCGCGTTAGCCACTTCACGACCACGATTTTCTTTCGTTCCAATTCTTGGATGAAGGATTTCCTTCCCTTTGTAGAAACCTGTTGAATGGATTCATTTGGTCTAGGAAGACCTAATTGTTTTGTTGTCAATTTATCTTCTTTAGTACGCCGACTAAAAAGGAGTTTCTGTCAAAGAGCGAATTGAGTTGTTGCACTGAACATGAGCCATCTTGACAGAATATGCTGTCGCTACCGGACGGTAGTCCTCTACCGGATGGTAGTCCCGCACATCGCGCATGCTCAGACACAAACGTTTTACGGCAGAAGGCTCAACGTCAACATATGGGGTTGTCTTAACGCATAATGTGGGTATATTTAATGTAATATTTAATTATTAAAAGTGTGGAGACGGAGTAAGGGTAAAAGGCAAATAGTTTGTATTATGAAGAAGTGAGAAAATACAGCAGTAGGTAAAACAAATCAAGCATTGATGTGTGTTACGACCCGGCTCGTGAGCCACAACATAAATTGGAGACAGACCACAGAGTTGTACAAAAATAGCATTTATTTCTATAACACCAAAACACAGAGTAAAATGGTAAGTGCCAAGCACCAAAACCCAATAGTGTGCACACCAGCATCAAACGCCTGGTGAGCGTGCAAGGCCTCCTTCTGAGGGCAAACCGCCTGGCTTTTATCCACACCTCCCCAGGTGTGGACAATCAGGCTAATTATGCCCATTCGCCACCTAAAAGCTGTTGCACTGCCACTGCAAAGCCAGTAGGGGTGTAGAGGGGCGTAACAATGTGCTAGCCAATAGAACTTGACAGGGAGAACAAAAGAGGATATCCAGTATATCTTTAACGTCTTTATTATACAAACGTTAAGAACTTACAGCTGTATACAATGACCAAACGTCTTAAAGTATACCGTCTTTCGCGAACTTCCATCAGCTTTAGCCAGCGATTGTATTCCGCTGTCTACAGTGGCGCAAAGTGGCGCATGATCGGGTAGTGCGCATGCACGACTACCATCCGGTAGAGGACTATCGTCCGGTAGCGACATATGCCTTGGTCGAAGCTGTATGACGGTCTTATACACTTTTACGTCCATTTCTTATGACGAAAGCATGGAGGGGCGAGCCCTCCCGGAAGCCATAGATAATGCATTGAGAGCTCTGTTTTGTAAAAAAAATGGATTTAACATGGGAGTCAATGAGAGAGGTCTGGGGCGATTGCATTTCGCCCCAAATGGCCCAGAAGGGGCGAGGCCATTTGAAGCACGACTTTTGCCTGTCTACCTGACTGTTACCTGATTGGACAATGACATTCAAAGGCAGATCAGACGGTCTAGTGGTAGAATCCGACAAAAAAAATATAACATTACATTTACATTTGGTCATTTAGCAGATGCTTTTATCCAAAGCGACTTACAAGGAAATTGCCTTTATACATCAGGAGCAGTTTTTATTTTTTTTTATTTTCCCGTAGGCAGTGCGTCGCCCCAATAGCCCTTATGGACAAGCCGCCCCTGCATACAACGCTGTTGAATCATCAACAAACCAAACAACAAACATGCCCGGCTGTGGAACCAGGTCCCGTAGGCAGTGCGTCGCCCCAATCGCCCTTATGGACAAGCCGCCCCTGCATACAACGCTGTTGAATCATCAACAAACCAAACAACAAACATGTCCGGCTGTGGAACCAGGTCCCATGGAAAAAGCCATTGGCAAAACATTCTAGCCGGAATGGTCAGACAAGTTCCAACGTTCCAAAAACCCTACTGGCTTCCAGCAAACGTCCCATCCGTTTGGAAAACAATGTTCCTGGCTCCAGTTAAAAAATGTGTTTGCCTCACAACATGTGCAGAGGAAATGGAAGCACAGGAGCATTTAAGCCTCTGTCAAGTTAATTTCTGATTTGTTTGGGGGAGAACACTGGGTAGTAAACACAGGTCTCCAATCTCCCTGGCACAGACCACTGCAGATGTGGTGATTAACTCTCACCCTATGTGTGTTCACAGAGGCCAGGAACCAGAGGAGTTAGCAATCATCTGGACTCAACCCTATTAGTTTCCAATCAATGACTGGCATATTTCTTCCTGTCATCACACAATACTTCATATCTCACATATACATCATTTTTTTTTTTAAATCCAACATCCTGCAAATATAACAATAAGCAACTAATTTTGATGTTTCCACAGTAATGTTAGCTAAATTACATATTAGCACAGGTGTGAATATGCATCAGAGAAAGCTAGATTACAAAAAGATTTTCTGCAGAACGTTCAGTCTCACACAGAGCAAGCAGTCTGTGTGAGTCCGATTAATTCTCTCATAGGCAGATTAATTATCTCCCGTTCACTCTTCTTTCATTACTTCTTTCAATTACTCTGTCCATCAATTCCTACTCTTTTTTCTACTTTTTTTTGTCAGCCTTCGTTGACTTTACAGTCCTCTATCCTCCCTCACACTCCATCTCTCTCTCTGCTTCACTCCATTCACGCCAAAACCCCTTAATGTAAAATAGTTATGCAAATTGTAGTTGAGTGTGTGTTGCGACTGTCACCAGCCAGTTGGGCACTGTTGTGTAAAAGTTTTTCCTCATTCAACTTTGCTTAATGTAAAATAGTTATGCAAATTGTAGTTGAGTGCGTGTTGTGACTGTCACCAGACAGTTGGGCACTGTTGTGTATCCTCCCATCCTTGCCATCCAAACTAAGACCCGTTGCACCATGTCAGCTAAACATAAAATAACAAACCTAAATGCAAATCAAATTCCCATATTCCTGACCAGGCAACCTCTCTCTCTCCCTCTCCTTGTATATCCTATTGCCAATGCCTATATTGATACTGATAAAGTGGCCATATAACCTACTGTTAATTGCCTACCTAAATGTATCCCATTATGTATGTCTACTAACAATTTTTTTCTCTCTCTTATAGTTTTCCTTTTCACCTTTTACTTTAATTCCGTTTTAATCCGTTTCGGCTCATTTTGTTCACCCAGAGGTATATTAGTGGCTTAAAATTAGTGAATAATATGTGCCACAAGTGACCCAAACCTTCTAAGGTTGTTGTTTGCCAGCCATCAACAGAACAGAAGACTAAAAAAAACATTATTTGCAGGCGATTGGGAAGATGAGCGAATTCATTTGACAGGCTACGGAGGTCTGTGTTGAATAGGGGGCGTGGCCGGAGCGGAGTTCAGCACAGACGTGACATTTTCTCAGTGGTTTTGTTTTCTAATTAATGCTTGTTCATCGTTGCGATCGTTGTTGTGTTTATATGAAAGAAATACAGCCTTGCAGGACAAAATACAGGGGAATTTGGGCGATTTTGATGCACAAAATGATGTTTCCGTCTGAAAGTTGCAATTCTGTTTCAAACGGTACATTCTGCGAATTCTGTCCGTTTTCTGTTATCGCGAAAATGTTCTCCCCGCGTACCCCCTGAACCACTTCGCGTACCCCAGTTTGGGAACCGATGCTCTACCCTATACTCTATGCTAGCATTTATATGCAATATATATAATTGCCACCATCAACATGTTTTTCTGTTCCTACTGTACTTACCCTTGTAACAGTAACCCTATGAGCACACTGTATACCCACTAAGCTGTTTTTGTATATATCATGTATATACCATATGATATTTGTATATATGTTATGTACATTGATGGAATCGCAATATAGACGACAAACTTTAGACAAGGGACCACGAGGTGAGGTTTCTGGAGGTGTATTTCAAGGTACTCCTGCAGGGGGTCGATTCCAACATCAAGGTAGAGGCAGGGAAAAAGACTAAAGAGTCTCACAGTGTTACAGTATATATACCAGTCAATCATGGGATGTTACAGTGGGGTCAAGGGTCAACATTGGGGAATGTTTTTACAGGTCAAGGTGGGGAAGGGGGCATGTGAGTGGGAGGGGAGGTGACCTTCCTACGGAAGGTTCCGGAACCCACACACAAAGGCAAGATGGTGGGCAGGAAGAATGTCTGCTAGGGTGTCAGGAGCAAATGGTCATGAGGCCTACTTAGCAGAGGCCATGGTTGTGGCTTTCCAAGGGTGTGCCCAGACTGTCAATACACATAGCACACACACACACACACACACACACACACACACACACACACACACACACACACACACACACACACACACACACACACACACAGTGATTCATGTTGCTGTGCTCACAATTTCGGAACAGCGGGCTGTGTATGTTAGATAAGCATATACTTTTATAATAGATTGCTTCCTCCACAAATAATACCTACCATGATGGAGATAAGTTTGCCTGTTAAAGCGCATATATACTATTAGACACTCTTTAATCACGCTAGTGTGATTAGCTAGATAGACGGCACGCGCTGTTGATTTTCAAAAAGTCAACAATGTAATGGCAGAAAAATGCCGTTGGCGCCACTCCCTTTATGACGTATAAACACAACAGCCTGAGCAACACTTTATTTTTTCTGTCGGCGACCATTTCAAAAGTGTCGGCGACATAAGTATAAACAAAGCTTTAGTGTTGCACATCAGTAACATTTGCCTGTGAAATATAATGTTAGGCTAAGTGTGGACTTAGTATCTCATAATTATGACCAAGTATCTCATAATTATGACTTGTTACCTTATAATAATTACTTACTATCTCAGACTTATGACTTACTATCTCATAATTATGACTTACTATCTTTCTGTCTCATAATAATGACTTAGTATCTCAGAATTATGACTTACTATCTCACAATTACAGTGCATGAAATGCCCTGTATTGGGCTTCTTATTACAGTGCATGAAATGTCCTGTATTGTTATTCCTAGGCTTCTTATTACAGTGCATGAAATGTCCTTGTATTGTTATTCCTAGGCTTCTTATACTTCTTCTTATTATCTGTCTTGGAAACACCTTCCATACTCTCCATCTTTCTCTCTATCCCTCTCAGTCTACTTTCTCTCACACTCCATCTCTCTGCTTCACTCAATTTTTTTCTCCTTCTTTCAATATTTTCCCTCTTCACTCTCTCTTTATCTTGTGGAGGCTATCCTATAAGCCTCAGTGTGGACGGCAAAGTGTTCCCAACGCGTAGCGAATGATCCTTGTCCAGGCATGAGCTCTCTTTGGGTGGTGTTCCCGTTTATTATAAAGATAAAAATGTATACATAAAATTGGTCTTATCATCCAGTGCTGGTTGCTTATAAAACAAGATTCTGTCGGTGAAGTGGGTTTCACGGCTACGGTAAGAACCGTGTGTTCCCCGCCATCCACACCTTTCCCTAATTGAGTAATCATACCTGTAGATATAACCAATTTCCCGTGATGTGCCACACCCAGTGCAATACTCCCCCATGTGGCTAAATAAAATAAACCTAACTAAAAGGTGGATAGAAATGGCTCCTACAATCTATTTATCCATAGCCACTCCTGTTCACTCGTCTTTCCTTTCTTCTTCCTTTCTTAACTTTTACATTTCATGCACTGGTATTTCCTTCAGGAAATGCATATTCTAGTTATTCTTTGTACAGAACTTCTGCGCTTAATTCAGTTCGAACCGCTTAACTTACAAACTTAGTTCGAACTTTGTTGCGTAGGTCTTGTAAAGGACACTTATGCTATATCATTTTTCTGAACTTCATACTTTTTAAGATATTAAATAAAAAACGAATACAAATCTTCCCATTGACTTACATTGGGCCATTGTGACATCATAATTAGGGATGGGTATCGTTTGGTTTTTATCCGATACCGGTACATAACCGATACTTTTAAAGCGATACCGGTGCCTAAACGGTGCCGGAACCGATACTTTTATAAAAAATGACAATTGACGACATTTAAGAAAGGCTTTTTTTATTGCCAAATATATGAACTGTTTAAAGTAGATTATATATATAAATAAATACAAAACACTTTTTAACTTTTTAACATATATGAACTGTTAACAAAAGTTTAGACTATACTTAAATAAATACAAAACACACACACACTCTGTACACACACTACAGCTTCAATACTTCAGCAATTCTTTTGTAGAAATATCAGCATATTTGCCTTCTCCGGCAAAATGTGACACCTTTCCTGACTAATCGCATGACCTGCACAGGAGAAGAAAACCCTCTCCGATGGTGTCGATGAGGCCTGTACACACAGATATATGTAGGGATGGGTATCGTTTGGGTTTTTTCCGATACCGGTGCTAAACCGATACTTTTAAAACAATACCGGCGCCTGAATCGATTGACGACATTAAAGAAAGGCTTTTTTTTATAGCCAAGGCAATTTTTTTTCTTCAAATTGAACAATATATTAACTGTTTAAAGTATATTAAAAATATAAATACATACAAAACACTTGGCTTCAAACTACAGCTTCAAACTTTTTACCTTCAAACTATGAACATTATATTAACTGTAAACAACAGTTTATAGTATACTTAAATAAATATAAATAAATACAAAAAACAGCTTTAAACTTCTTTTGCAAAAATATGAGCATATTTGCCTTTGGAGTCAAAAATGTATTATTTTGTTTGCATTTATTTCATGAAATTTCACCATTTTATGATTTGTTTATACCTATCTTTTCTATCTTGTTTATAGTAAATCTTGTTACTTGAACACACTGAGTACGAGAAAATGTGTACTGCCCCTTTAAGAGACTACCGTAGGCTAAGTGTAGCTGTCATCATATTTTTCAGTCTTCGGTTGCTGATCTGCCGTTGACTCTTGCCTTCTCTCCCCTCTTTTCACGCAATTGTTTTGTTGCATTTGCTGCACGTCGCGATGTTTGAATATTTTTGTGCGAAATACAGCCACACTTTTGACCGTTTACCTCTCTGTATTTTCTCTGTTAAAAGGTTGATGGCTAGTTCTGTTTGTGCTTGCTCTGTGAAATGCTGCATGCTCTTCACTGTCATAAGACTGTTGCTATGAAAACACCAATGAGCGTGAGCGACACAGGACAAAGTTTACATTGGGAGCTGGGGCAGTTTTACATGTGCCCCGCGGCGCCTGCCTAGCAACCGTGTTCAATAGGCTCAGGCACCGAAATGAAGCACCGAAATCTGCGATGCATTTCGGTCCGGGTAGGTACCGGTTGTATTGGAACCGGTTCCATATTGGTACCGGTTCTCGGTACCCAACCCTAATGATAATAGGGTCATTAAACTGGCTTGCACCTGTGCTTCACTGACACCTGCGCCAAGGTTCCAAAGCTCCTCTTCTCTCTGTCACTCTCCATTCAACTGTATAACTAGGGATATTAAGAGACACCTTCCATACTCTACCTTTTCTCTCTCTATCTTTCTCTCTATTCCTCTCACTTTCTCTCTACTTTCTACTCTCTACTACTTTACTTTCTCTCACTCCATCTTTCTGTTTCACTCCATTTTCTCTCCTTTCAATATTTTCCCTCTTCACTCTCTTTATCTCATTATCCGTAGCCACTCCTTTTCACTCTTCTTTCCTTTCTTCTTTCAATTACTCTTTTCATCAATTCCTACTCTTTTTTCAACTTTTTTGTCAGCCTTCTTTGACTTTACAGTCCTCTATCCTCCCTCACAATCCATCTCTCTGCTTCACTCCATTTTCTCTTCTTTCATTACTTTCCCTCTTCACTCTCTCTTTATCTCATTATCCATAGCCACTCCTCTTCACTCTTCTTTCCTTTCTTCTTTCAATTACTCTGTCAATCAATTCCTACACTTTTTTAAACTTTCTTTGACTTTACAGTCCTCTATCCTCCCTTCCATTTCCCTTACTTCCTCCATGCCATGTCTATATCTTCCACTTTATCCATCGATCATTCTAACATCTTCCGCCAGTCCATTTTCTTTCCTATTTTCACTTATTCCCTCTCTCTGTAGAACCTCCATCCACTTGTTTTTTTTCTATCCCTCTCCAACTCCTCTTTCTTACACTCTATCTCTCTACTTCAGTCCATTTTCTCTCCTTATTTCAAAATTTTCCCTCTTCACTCTCTCTTTACTGTCTTTATCCATAGCTCTTGTTCACTCTTCTTTCCTTTCTTAACTTTTGCATTTCATGCACTGGTATTTCCTTTGGGAAATGCATATTCTAGTTATTATTCCTTTTACCGAACTTCTTCGTTCGAACTTTGTCACGTAGGTCTTGTAAAGGACACTTATGCTATGTATTAAAGAAAAACGTATACAAATTTTCCCATTGACATCATAATAGGGTCATTAAACTGGCTTGCACCTGTGCTTCACTGACACCTGCGCCAAGGTTCCAAGGCTCCTATTCTCTCTGTCCCTCTCCATTCAACTGTATAACTAGGAATATTAAGAGACACCTTCCATACTCTACTTTTTTTTCTCTCCATCTTTCTCTCTATCCCTCTCACTCTACTTTCTCTTACACTCCATCTCTCTGCTTCACTCCATTTTCTCTCCTTCTTTCAATATTTTCCCTCTTGACTCTCTCTTTACTGTCTTTATCCAGAGTCACTCTTCTTTCTTTCCTCCACTCTTCATTCCTTCTTCCACTCTTCTTTCCTTTCTTCTTTCCTTCTTCCACTCTTCTTTCCTTTCTTCACTCTTCTTTCTTTTCTTCTTTCCTTCTTCCACTCTCTTTTCCTTTCTTCTTTCCTTCTTTCACTCTTCTTTCCTTTTCCACTCTACTTTTACTCTTCTTTCCTTCTTTCACTCTTCTTTCTTTTCTTCTTCCTTTCTTAACTTTTGCATTTCATGCACTGGTATTTCCTTCAGGAAATGCATTTTCTAGTTCTATCTGCTATTCCAAGATTCATTTCACTTTGTCTTACATGGTAGTGGTCACCTGGCGCCCAACTTTAACCCTCACTACCACAAGTGTTATAAAGTAAGTTAAGTATTTGGGATTTCGGACTCTATAACATGCTGTATGCATTTTGTCAGTGACCGTCGCAGAGGAACGCGGCTATGTGTGCGTCCATCGGAAGTAGCCTAGATAATGATAATAATAATACAATCGGTTTGTTTAGCGCTTTTCATGGACCCCAAAGGCGCTTTAGAGAGCAAACATGTAAACAGATGATAGACAATATGGTGGGGAGGTGTTGTAGTAGAGAACCATGTGACACTATCTATCACCCTCATTTCGTAGCACCCTCGCTAAAACGCCAAGCTCCCCCATAGCACCTGCAGAAAAAAATGTCTGGCGCCGCCACTGGTTTCAGTAGGCAGTATGCGCTGTACAGGCGTGAAAACGAAGAAGAAGATTAGTCCGTACTCCGCTGCAGTATATGTCTATGGCAGCAGGTGGCAGCATGTATGAACAACATGGTTGCGACCATAGAACTATATATGTCTATGGTTGCGACTGTTCCACAACAGAAGCGTATTCTGATGGACGATGGCGACAGTAAGCGACAATAGCCGGGAAATACGGCGACGAAAAGCGTCAAAATTCCGCTTAAAAGTTTTGTTTGAAAATTCGGTTTTGTAGACAATACCAATCTAAATACAAATTTACATAGACCAAGATAAATATGTATCAATATGAATTTTAAAGGAGAATCTTGAAAATGTGCAACAGTGCTACAGTATTTCTAAAAGGACCTGTTGACATCTATACACAACTTACCACAAAGACTTACGGAGTGCCATTATTGTGTTCCCTATTTAAAAAAAATATTTATATGCAATATATACACAACATTACAGCACACACAATATTTATGTACACCCATGACAGCTGATGAACAAAGAGTAATTTGTAACGTCATTTGTAAGAAGACAAAAAAAGTAATGCTGAAAGAAAAAAAACTTTGTTGCCTACAAAAGCAAAGGGATCAACATATTTATACATCTATATATTTATATTTACATATTTATATTTATATCTATATTTATATCTATATTTATATCTATATATTTATATATTTCCTTAAAGTACTTGAAGTACTTTGAAGTTGATCAATAGGCAGTTATTGTAGGCCAATTATATGCATTGCATCATCAACCTTTGAACTCTCAGTGCCAGGCAGGTGGAATGACTCATGTAGATGTTTAGATGCACAGTTTGGGATTTGGTATTTGGAAGTTTTTTGGAAAAAGATTTTTTTTCAGCTGAACATCACTAGTAGGCTATTTGTATTTAAAAAGCTTTTGTCCATACGTTTATTGTACCTTTGTTAGCACATACAGTTTGATTAATGAGCATTTTATCCTCACCTTTCGTCCTTGTATAATTTAAAACGAATAAATACATTCCGACTTTTGTTTTGAAAAAATTACGATGGGTGGCCATTTTGAATTTGTCGGTATTGTCGCTGGCTACACGCTGCTGGTTTCTGGGAACAGGCTCCGACGGTGGCGTGTAGCAAGGCAGTCAGTGGAAACCAAATATTGGTGTACCACGTAATTACACACCAGAAACATCAGCGATGGCGGATGAGATTACAAAAAACGCCGACGAACTCTCTGTAGGTAAGTAAATGATAATATAAATGGTAAAATAACCATTGCGAGATACAGGTAAGCAGTGCATCGTCTTGCATCAGACCATTGATTCTGATGACCTGTCTCTTTAAGTTAGTCCACTATGGGCTTCCCTGTCTGTGAACGTATCCACATGTTGTTTAAACATTCTGAGCAATAACGTCACATTTTCTTTGTAACGTCCATGTTGTTTCCACATTTCGATTTAAAATCACATGAACACGTCGATGTCGGAATAGCGTTTTCACAACTCGGGAAATGGGACCATCCGAGGAGCACGTTGACTATTCTTTCACTACGGGGTGTGAATTTAGCATTGCGCACAATCAATGTGCCTGTCTTACAGCTTAGTAGTGTTCCTAGTGCTGAGTTCTTAAACATGGTATCTTCATATATGTCTGTTGTTGGTTGAATGGCCGGGTAGGCAGCCAGATTGAGTGAGTTTACACACATAGTTACACATAGCCACAGTTGTAGCTGTCAGCCTTCTTCATGTATACATTTTCATCAGGTTGTGTACTGTCAAGGCCAATGGAGACATTTTTGACAATTTGAGGAAATATGTTTCATTCTCATCAATCTGAGATGTGTGCTAATGCATGGCAAAAATACACCTCAAAAATGTAAAAATGTTTCCTTTACTCCTATCAAAATGAAACTTTACACAATGAAAGTACCCATGAAAAGTAAAAATGTTTGTATTACAAGTTTCTTTTTAAATGAATTTGAATGAGCGTCACACTTATTGAATATGTCCTAATTGCATAGGCAGAAACACCATACCCCTGGCAGGTACTACCAAGCCAGGCAGTTTTCAGGTTAGAGGCCAGTCTAAAAGCAGCCTCTCCCATTGGCAGTAGGATGATTGGACGAAGATTGGGCCGATGTATTTGTCATACATATGAATGGTGTTTCTGCCTATGGACATATTCAATAAGTGTGGAGCTCATGTTCATATTCAAATTGATTTCAAAAGAAACTTGTAATACAAACATTTTTACTTTTCATGGGTACTTTCATTGTGTAAAGTTTCATTTTGATAGGAGTAAAGGAAAACATTACATTTTTGAGGTGTATTTTTGCCATGCATTATTAGCACACATCTCACATTGATGAGAATTAAACATATTTCCTCAACTAGGATTTCTTAGGACTTTTAGTATGTTGTTCTGGACACCTCATAGAAATTATCTATGCTGAAAAAAATTGTTTTACAATTAGTCTGTCGTAAAATGCTATTTTGCCTGGACTACAGCCTAACCGTTAACATGAACCAGTGGGATTCCTACTAGATGACCAAGCTTCCTACTAACTACAAGAGGATATCCCAACTTGCTGGAGTGACTCACTTTTGCCTCTTGAGGTACAAAGTGGTACCAGAGGTGTCGAACCACAGCTAGGTGGTTAACTTGCTAACTTTAGTAAACATCTCAGCCTTAATTTTGCTTTTTTGCCATTGGGTCAGAACATATTATTATTTTTAGTTAATTTAAAAAAAAATACAGTGTGTAGGAATTAGGGGGATTGATTACCGGAAGTGGAATGTAGTTTTTGTAATTTATGTTTTCATTAGTGTGTAATCACCTGTGATTATGAATCGTTGTGTTTTTATTAGCTTAGAATGAGACCTTCATATCTACATAGGGAGCGGGACCTCTTCCACAGAGTCCCTCATGTTCCACCGCCATGTTTCTGCAGTAGCCCAGAATGAACAAACCATAACACTGGCTCTAGAGAGGGCATTTTTATGGAAACTGACAGTCACCGTAGGATGGGTGATGGAGGGGTTTTCAGTTGATTGCAATCTCCAACCTCTCCGCTAGATGTCACTAAATCCTACACAGTGTACCTTTTAATGTATATTTTAAACTAAAATGACTTACCATAAAGGAAGTAAATTGATCATACTCTTCAATTTAGGGATAGCCAGCTATCTTGGCATTAAATCATGCCGTCATAAACTCCCATTCACAGCGAGTTTTGATGGCAATAAGTCGTACACCACCAACAGCCCCATATGTTCTGGTTCTATGTTAGAGAAATCCTGCACAGTGTTAAGTTAAACTTATTTGCGTGTTGGTTTACAGAGAATCAGAGTAAGGGACCGCCACACGAAGCACTTGGTTTGATACAGTTGAGTTTACTGGTATAAGGATTGTACAAGATTCAGTCGGAATGAGGAGTTCTCACAATGAGCTCTGTCACCCACGGCTGAGAGAAGGCGTTCTAATTTTTAAATGTGAGAATAAGGGTTATAAGTCCAGTCTTCACTGATGGTACTTCCTGGGGGCCTCCAGGTATACGCCTCTCTGGGACTGCATGTTTTAGTCGTAATTTCTGGCCTGACAATTATGTTCTGTGAGTCTCCATCCTTCCTTCTTACAGATGGTCTCCCTATCTCGTCTGTGTCCTGCCCAGGCTGCCCTATGACCTTGGAATGTATGTCACTGGTCAGCCTAAACTTGAAGCATGTGCAGGCTTTGAATGTTATCTTTAGGCCCCTGTGTCTGAACACTGTGTTCCAACTGCCTTTAGTTATACTGGTTAAATAGGCATACATTGTTAATAGAAATAAGCTGTTAATAAATTTATACTAAACTGAATTTATCTTACAACAGCCAATTCCTTCAAAAGGCTAGGGTGAATGAACCTGTAGCACCATCTCTTGTTTCACCACTCTGTATATTTGTGAGAAATTCAGCCCATTTGTTAGAAAATCATACAAGTTAGGGGTGTGCACGGATATTGGAATATCCAGATAACTATATGCAGCATAACTATTCAAATACTAATATCCTGATTTGGTTAATATGTACATGCACAGACGCATTGGAAACATGCACTTCCAATAATTACACTGCTCATTTAATTATTATGGTTTTATTATTAATTTGTGGAGTGAGATGGCATCATGTACACACATGAAAGGGTTTACTGCTTTCCCAATACGTTTTCCATTTACTGTAGCCAAAGTCCATGAGGTGTGGAAGTAACAAAGATTAACTGATAAATGGAGGTATTGAAAATGCATGTGGATTGAAAAATAGAGGGGTAAAATGGAAGTGATATGAAAACAAGAGTGATAAATGATCAAGTGATTGTATGGTCGTTGTATGGTGAAAATAGAGCAATGCTTCATCATTTTCATTCATCGGTGAAATGAAAATTGCTTGCTGTAAATGATAAATGGCGGAAGTAACACAAATTGCTTGCTGTAAACAATAAATGTCAGTTAAGTTGATTTATGAAATAAACAAACAAACAATTTATCACTATTTTCACATAGATTTTTGCCCCTCTTTTTCAATTCAAGTGCATTTTCATCACCTCCATTTGATAAATTCATTTTTGTTACTTCCAACCTTGAAGCTATTTACCTTAAATGATACATTTAATTTTGTGTTGTAAATGATGAATGAAAATGATGAAACATTGCTCTGTCATCATACAGCGACTGATCAGCTTTATCAGCTTTAAATTAATCAAATCAGTTGATAATTGATCACTCTTGTTTTCATATCACATCCATTTTACCCCTCTATTTTTCAATTCGCATACATTTTCATCTTTTTATTTGTATTACTTCCACCCCTCATACCATATAGGGCGTAGTCATTGATTAGTTAGTCCATACTCCGCAGCAATAGGGGGCGGCATGTATGTACAACTTGGTTGCGACTGCCCACAACTTTATAGTAGAGTAATCTGGTAGACCGTGCAGTCAGACAATCTCTGGTCGAGTAAAGCAAGGTAGACAGCTGGTGGAAACCATATTTTTGGTGTATCACGCAATTTCACACCAGACATACTAGCTGAAACACCAACGATGGCGGATGAGATTTCGAAAAATGCCGACAAACTCTCTGTAGGTAAGTAAATGATAATAGTAATGTTAAAATAACCCTTGCGAGGAAGATGTAAGCGATGCATCATGTTGCATCAGATCATTGATCCTCCTTAGCAGATGGACATCCTAACGGTAGAACAAATTGCTAAAACAAAATCATCTATTAACCGTATGTCCTTTTAAGTCACTGTCCTTTACATTTCCAATTAAATCGTTGAACTCGCCGTTGAATATTGTAGTTTCAGTTTCTGTACGAGCATACAGGGGATAGCTATGGCTAATGGTGCATTAATGTGTTGTCGGGACAATTATTTACTACAACTATATACTTACAGCTGTGTGTTTCAGTACAAAGGCGAATTACGTCTCTCCTTGGATACACGGGACCGTGACAGACTCGCAAACGGAACACCATGAACACTCTAAACATATGGCACTATTTGTTTTTGTTGCGGTTAATAGATGCCAAATGAATCAAAATGTGCTCTGAAGTGGACAATTCCGTGTCCGTCCTCAAGATGATGCTGTAAAATCAGTGTAAACTGAAACCTCCATGTGCATGTCTGAAAATGATCAACTCATCAGTTCTTTTTTGTTTGTTTTCTCTTCTCCCAGGGGAGCTCTACGTGTCTGCTAAGCAAGGCAATGATGAGGCCGGGGATGGAACAGAAAAGAAGCCATTCAAAACACCACTGAAGGTAACATCAGGGCCTACAGTTTTGCCTTGTTAGGTATTTGTGAAACCATATGCTGGCCATGCCTGCATAACACAAAAGCATTTTAACATAGGTTTTTGTCAAATCACAGCTAGTCCTGTGATCCGATGCAAGTAAATGTCAGGGGAGACAACTAACGGGAATTCTGGCTATGAGTGGTCAGAGCTAATGCAGGCCAACAAGGCTAGGTTTCCTTCTAAAACCTGTCCATGGGCCACAGGTATCAACGGAGCCTAAGCTGGACACTGTGCTACGCATGAAACCGTATTTATGAAAAGATACTTGCCGGGAAACCGTGTACCTCCTCTGCGCATGGTCTCGAGGTGTTGTACGCATAATATTTGTAATTTGCAGATTGGCGACACCAAGACAAACTAATGGTGATGCGAGTAGGTCCATGTATCAATCATTGTATTCCTCGTATATATATATTTTTTTTTAGCATATTACTGTTAATTTAACTTTGAACACAGACGGGTCTTGCATGGCAGCTGATTATAATAAACCCCTAGCCCACGTAGCAAGAGAATTTAAAGTTCATCCATAGGCATGCCTTCTGTGGGGAAGATTGACATGCTAATCTGACCAATTTAAGGTGCATCTTGAACCATATTATACATAATTGTGGGGGTGGACGTTAAAAGTGTTCATGTGCACATGATATCACGCTGACTCACTCTCAGATTTATGAAGAGAATGTGTGTACATTGGGTTTGATAAACGTAAAACTTCTACACAAATTGTGATACATTTGGCCCCACAAGTTTGAAAAAAAGAATCTGAACGACCTGTTTGACTCTGAACGACCGTTTTAGCTCTTATTAGCCACCTAATCAGTACTTACTGGTTTTGGTTTCTGGTCAATGATTTTTATCTGCCAAGTAGTCCACGATTCTGACTTTTTGACTGCTTTACTGTTTATATCATGTCGGCAACCATATTTAACATCTGTTCCAGGCTTTATCGTTTGCTGGGAAGGAGCCATTTCCAACCATTTATGTGGATTCACAAAAGGAGGGAGAGGTCAGTAGAATTTTCTGGCTACTAATAGTGGTTGGATAGAGTGATGTTGTCACACTGCATTCACGTCCTGTTGTGGTGTTTGACATGAGTTTGGGTAATATATTAATTTGATTGAGCTTAGGATAAGTACATAAACCTGAGTATATGAGAGTTGATTAGTCTGCCTGTTTGTGCTCTACTAGAGATGGGCAGTGATTTCCAAAACCCAAATGAAAAACACGAAGAAGATGTGGCAGAAGGAACAGGTGAAGAGTGATGCCAAAGACAAGAAAGAGGTAAGTTGCAACTAATGGAGGGATTTTTGGTTCAAATTTTCCACTGAACTCAAAGTAGGCAAATACCAAAAGGTTTTTACAGTTATCTGATATCACTAGAACTAGAAGACAACTAGTCACACAAACCAGTCAATCCAGTGTCTAACTGGATGTCTAACTGGATGTCTGTCTAACAACCACCCACATCACTACTCAGCGGCGACTTCTCTAAACATGGTCTGCTGCCATCTTGTAGAGAAGATGTGAGAATGTCCTGAATCTAGTTTGGCTTATCTTATCAGACGGCTAGAGAACATAAGAAACCAGGCATCCACAATCAGGCTACGTCCTAAATTTAGGTGGTGTTCCATTGACATCAACAGTTAAATCACTTGATGAATTAAGACAAATATTTCTAAACTCTTACAGTATAGTTGAGTAGGATGCCTACCTCTGGTCTTTTTTTTTCTCTCTGCTCCTGTTTATATTACTTTTGTTGTGAAATCCGCCTCAGCCTGAGGTAGCCTACTTGTGATGCATTTAGTACAAGTCAGTGGTTTGTTGCAGTGTGCCATTAAAGTGTTCTGTTATTGCCAGGCAGAAGATGCAGAGAGACGAGAGAAGAATCTTGAAGAGGCAAAGAAGGTGGTCATTGAGCAGGACACAAGTTTACCAGAGCCGAAAACGGTAGGTCGAAGAATTTTACGACCCCCTCAAGCCCTGTCATGTTCAGCTCATATTGGTTGCCTCTGGTGAAGGTATAGCAAGTGTGTTTTTCAGCTTGTCCTATTCACAAGGTACTTCAAAGAAGCCCTAAAGGTAAAACTGGTCAAATTACATGTGAGCTATAGGTTTTCATTTTATTGTCTCCATAGGTTAAAATCCGCAATTTGGAACCACTCCGAGGGCAGCGGGTGAAGGTGTTTGGCTGGGTGCACCGACTGCGTAGGCAGGGTAAGAACCACATACTACTGTTTTTTTTTTTTTTTAACATTTATACAAAAATATATCAGTAATTGTTTATTAATAATGATTTTACTTGTATGTATTTATGTATGTGTGTGCATTTAATTTACACTTTTTATAGCAAAGTTCTTTAATTCTTACTTTAGGAAAGAATTTGCTGTTCATTGTGTTAAGAGATGGAACGGGGTTCCTGCAGTGTGTGCTCACAGATGCACTGGTATGAATACAACTCTAAACTAAACAATGAAAATGAAGTATATCTATTCTGGTCATTGACTGCATTTAATACCAAGCTGTTGTTAAGCTGATGTAGGTCATAGATCTGTATAGAAATTATGAGTTGCCTGAATCGCTTCTGTGTTTGTTAGTTTTTTTGTTTGTTTGTTTTTGCTTATCCATTTTCCTGCCTCTCCTTCCTCTGCTCCATCTAATGTAAAAGACTCCAGTGTCCCGTAGTAGCCACCAGGCAGATAGTAAACCACTTTAGCCACCTAATTGACAAATAAATGCAGTCTGAAAGTAATATACATTACAGCTCAATTGTAACCCTAATATTTCATACATACCAATAACTCGTCTTCCTGCAGTGTCAGTGTTACAACGGCCTGGTCCTGTCAACTGAGAGTACGGTTGCCCTGTATGGTACTGTGCAGCCCGTCCCTGAAGGGAAGCAGGTAAGTTATCTGTCTATAATGTGGACTTGTGTGTAATGACCTCACATGATGGTAGTTTAGGAATATATAGTGTCTAATCTACCTTTAGACCATTTGTATTTAAACTGTGACATGACTTGATGCCAGACAGTTATACTGTGCTTTTAAAAAATGTCATTTGTCATTTCGTGCTTTTGTAATTACTACTTAATGTGATGGCTTACAAACCAAAAAAAGCTTTGTGCTAATTCTTACTTACTCAATATATTCATCATTGCAAACACGTCTTTCTCTGGACACTGAAACAATCATAGGCTCCTGGAGGCCATGAGCTCCACTGTGACTTCTGGGAGCTGATAGGTCTAGCCCCAGCAGGGGGCGCTGATAACCTGCTGAACGAGGAGTCTGACGTGGACGTGCAGCTCAACAACCGGCACATGATGATCCGTGGTGAGAACGTGTCCAAGATCCTGCGGGTTCGCTCCATTGTCACACAATGCTTCCGGGACCACTACTTCAGCCATGGATACTATGAGGCAAGGACACCTCTTATTACTTGTGTCAGTGTATGTCCGTCTAAATTCCTAAACGGGAAAGCCCGAGGAAGCTTTTCTCTACCAGTAGTGTTCCTGAAAAACCAGCACTCTTAAGTAATCGATGGGAGTCTTGAGCGCAACGGTAAATGAATAACCTGCTGCTTCTCTCCTCCAGATCACTCCCCCCACTCTGGTGCAGACCCAGGTAGAGGGCGGATCCACACTGTTCTCCCTGAACTACTTTGGGGAGGATGCATTCCTGACCCAGTCCTCTCAGCTCTATCTGGAGACCTGCATCCCCGCTCTGGGGGACACCTTCTGTATCGCCCAGTCCTACCGTGCCGAGCAGTCCCGCACACGCCGACACCTGGCTGAGTGAGTGAGAGCTGCCTCTCATGTCCCTCATTGGGCTTCAGTTCCATGGACAAACAGAACTTCTTGAACTGCCTGAGTTGTTCAGAAATTGAACAACTATTATGTAGCGCCCCCTAGCTGTCCTGGCTATTGTATTGCAGTGCGCTGCCTGAATTCTTAAACTGTTTCTTATAGGTAATTAATGCTAGGTTAAAGTAAACATGTATCACTATTATTTAATCTGGTAATATTTACACAGTTAAATAGCCTAATACCAATTCAATCAATTAAGATTAAGCTTCAAACACTGTGTCTCTCCTTATGCACACCTTGAGTTACTTTTAGTTTAAAATGTAACCTAATAAATGATGTCTATCAGGACTCAGAAATGGTACCATTGTGAACACACAAGGGGAGTAACTGAGGCCTGCTTTCAACCTTTAGGGTGCCTTAGAGATTCTAAGATCCTTTTGTTGTGGTCATGTCGCAGGTATAGCCACATTGAGGCTGAGTGTCCCTTCATAAACTTTGAAGACTTGCTGAGCCGCCTGGAGGACCTGGTGTGTGATGTGGTGGATCGTGTCCTCAAGTCTGAAGCTGCTCAGCTGCTCTATGATGTCAATCCAGTATGTGTTGAACCTGATCTATTCAATTAGTTAAGACCGGGGTCTAGGTTACGAAAGTTCTAGTTCTCAGTTCTAGTTTTGAGGAACCCAAAAAAAATACATTTGTCATTTTGAAGTTGTCAAGTGGTTACAATCATTGGGAACCTCGGGAATGGAGCCCTGTCTCCATATTTGCGTACAGTATGACTTAGTGTCTGTTCACAGCAGCTAAGCTCTACCATATAGTCGCTGTGAGGCTTTCAGCTTTGTGGTGTAGTTTGGTATGCATGTATAGCTAAATGTTTTCCAAAACCACATCAGCGGGTCTATATGACACAGGCCTTTACTGTCTGGGTGTGTACAGTAGAGGGGTATAATTCTATTCTGAAAACTTTCCCGACAGGATTTCAAACCCCCCAAGCGGCCGTTCAAGAGGATGAACTACACAGAGGCCATTGAGTGGCTGAGAGAGCATGATGTCAAGAAAGACGACGGAACCTACTATGAATTTGGAGAGGTAGGAATGTTACTGTGGTAAAGCATACTAAAATGTGTTTTTTTTTTTTTGTTGTTTTTTTTTTTTAGATGGAGGCCAGGATCTTGGGTGCCATGTAGATAAAACCAACATCCAAAATAGTCAAATGTGAATTGTAAACTGCGTTTTAAGTATTGCTCTTCAGATACCTTCATCACCTTGTGCAATACATGTGTACATTGGCTCAGCTCATGTGTTCTAGGCACAGCTCTGTTTATATCTGTAGTGATTTGCATTACCAGCTGATTAATGGAATATACCCTGTCTTAGGACATCCCTGAAGCCCCAGAGAGGCTGATGACTGACAGCATCGGCGAGACTATTCTGCTGTGTCGCTTTCCTGCAGAGATCAAGTCTTTCTACATGCAGCGATGCCCAGAGGACCGCCGTCTCACTGAGTCGGTCAGTCCACAATTAGCTCAGTCACCTCAGGTTCAGATGAGGGCACTTGATGTGCTTCATGTTTTGTTTGTACATTAGGGTTTGGTCCATATTCTTATTACCATATACTAAGTAATTGGCCAGATGTTTCTGACACATTTTAATCTGGCATTTGTTTTAGGGTCCAGTTTTGGAGTGACGCATACTAGAGTTAACTGCAACAAAGTTCACTTATTCTTCATGCATTGACATTATATAGGCATACGGTATTTCCAGCATAGTGTTTCAGAAAGAGTATTGAAGATTTAGTTCATCAATGGAAGAATCTCATGATCGGTCTGAGGAACAATTTGTGCCAGTTTAAATGTTTGGGAAATGGTTTTGGTTGAAGAGTCGTATGCTTTGCAGGTTGATGTGCTGATGCCTAATGTTGGGGAGATTGTTGGAGGGTCGATGCGTATCTGGGACTCTGAGGAGCTGCTGGAAGGCTACAAGAGAGAGGGCATTGAGCCATCTCCCTACTACTGGTACACTGATCAGGTACGCATTGTGAAGGGCCACAAAACCTGTTCCTTATTGTGTTGTCAGGAGTTATGAGTTGTATACAAAAAGTGTTTGTTCTCAAACCTGCTGAAACAACAGGGTTGTACTTGAAGAGGTTGGGCTATTGCAACACAGTGGACGCCCCATCAAGTTAACAGACAAATATGAAAGTAAACATTAAAACCTAAGTGATTTTATTTAATATATAGGCAAGTTATATTGTAGATTGGCCATCTGTTATTTGTTTAATTTGTTAGAATTGCTTGTTTGCGTTATAATGGCATGCATGTTTTATTCTTGTGCGAATTTGACCTGTTTTTGGCAACAGTTGGCACTACACATTGGCATAGCTACATAGTGAAACTTGCAGAAAAAAGTATCCATGCCAAGCCTGATGATCTTGAAATGTTTTTTTTTTTTTTTTCAGAGGAAATTTGGAACATGCCCTCATGGTGGGTATGGTTTGGGCCTGGAGCGTTTCCTGACCTGGCTTCTGAATCGCCATCACATTCGGGATGTCTGTCTATACCCCCGCTTCATCCAGAGGTGTCGGCCTTGAAAAGCCTCCACAGACAATCTGGGAAGCCCAGCAAACAAGCCACCACAGAAAGCCACAATCTTCTGCTGCACTGCAATGTTCTTACCTAATTTAAGATACAAAATATTTAACCCCTGCCTACCAACACCCAATTCACATCTGTTAGCCATGTAATGGCACACATTCTGCTAGCATTTGTTCTACTTGTTCTGGAGAGATGGTGTTCTGAGCCATGATGTATCTACACGCTGACACAATAAACATGGAATTTAACATGCAGTTGTCTTCATATAAGTGCGTGCATTTGTCTCCTTATTTTAAAAACAAATAGGTGGTTTCACTTAAGGTTATTTGTAATACTGTTTCAATTTGACTTTCAAATGAGCCATGAGATTAATAATATTTCTTCTGTTCCGCGTTGTCTCAAAAGTCGTTTCCTTATATTTTAGTCTGCGTTTTGTTTCCTCGAATTCTCAACAGAACTATGCACGCTCAGACAAGTGAATGGTTTGCTGTTGACATCACTTTGGATTGCTAGTTTATTAGCTACTTCCGTATGTGTCCCAATGTACGTAGTTTTTCTCACGGACATTTAATTTGCGTCGATCACTTCAAATTAAATGTCTTTGCTGAGTACAGGACTCTAGGACCTATACCTTTTTTTGTAGGCGGGGTTTCTGGGTTGTGGATACACGTCAGCCACCTACGTTAGATCAGCGTGGTGGTAGTACCCTGTACTGTCATTCAGAGAATTGACATTATTTGGGTCTGACGGAATTCGCATCAGCGCACATGATCTAGTGAGATATTTGTTATCACTACAATTGCTTTACGAGGTGAAGACCGTGTCACCTCTCGAAATGGCAGCGTTGGGAGCTGTGAATCGACTTTTCCTATGTAAGTAACCTTAAAGCTATTTAGTGAATGAACATCGCTTTTAGTTAGGTAGCTACACCTGCTATAAAGCTAGTTGGCTAAGTTGATGGTTAGTCCAGACAAGACGTAAGTTATTGGTTTACACACAGCTACCATCTGTCTTGCATTGCGAGTCACAGAACCAATTCGTATTAAGATGCACAAAGCGTGGTAGTATCTAGTCACCCCCGTGTATATAGCTGGTTAAGCATTCAAGTTTGGTAACGTTAACTTCACCAATGCTTGCGAGGCTAACTGGCTTGATAATTGATCACTTAACCCCACATCTCGCTAGCTGTGTGTCTTTTGAGCAAGCCTACTTTAAATTAAATAAACACTATCGGCCTCCCTGAGATATCCCACGGGAGGACGCGTCCCAGTTTATAGGTAACCTGAAGGTTATAACGTTAATGCTAGCAGAGATTTAGGCAAACGTTAACGTTATCCGTGTGCTCTTAATGGCTATTGTATGTATTTCACGGCAGTTTATTATATATCACGTGACACGTATAATGTTTTGCTGGTTAAATGTTGATGCTGTAAACCGGTTCACCTAAAACAATCTACCAGATAAGTTACTCTGTCAGAGCATGTGTAACACATATCAACCATACCAGTAACCTAGCATTGCTTTGCTAGCTAGCTAATGCCATTGCTCATAACGACACAAGTTAGCGGGCATTATTCGCCAACGTTACATGTACTGTACATCCTTGAAACAGTGTCAGCCACTAATGTATAATGATGGTAATTTGAGTCTCCCACTCGTTTACAGTCTTACAAAGTTTTTATTGAATATTCAGTGTAGTGAAAAGTCAAGTTACACAACTCATGCTTTAAAACTTGCATAATGGTTGATGCGCCGCTCAGCGTACAGACCTTGCAATTGCAGTGTTACACAAGGTCGAGAAAAGCCATGCCAATGAATAAAGATGTCATGCCTTGAGAAATTAAAACTCAAACAATAGGGGAAACCTGAAAAGCCTTGCTAAATGTTAAAGAATTTGTCTTCTTCTGGAATTTTACCATTAGGCTGTCCACCTTATTACATTGTATTACGGCCATGTATAGCCTGAATTCTATGACTAGTTTAACTTCTCAGTCTTTAATGATTAAATGCTGAAATATTCATCCATGTTTTTGTTGTTTTGTCAGGGAACTGTCCTTCTGTGTGTGTGTTTCATATGTCTTCCTCTGTCTACCTCTCTTTCATAGTTGCCAAGTGCAGCAGCAGTAACGTAAGCCTGTGCATAAGTAGATGGCAGTCAACTGCAGCTGCGGCGGCCGTTGCTCGGCAGCCAACCCCAGACATACAGGCCAACAGGTAGGACTGGCGCTAAGGCTGTGCTTTCTGCACTCCTCCGCAAACACAGACTTCCCTGTTGGCATTCCAGACTGCAATCACGTCTGACCAGATCAAAATGAGGAAGTTAGTTGTAGATATTCTTTTCTGTCGTACAGGTTGGATGGTTTTTTAAAAGATGTCACAATACAAAGGTGTCATCTGGTGTATTTGTTGTAACTGGTGGGGCGGTCGTTATAGGTGTTTTAAGGGACAGAGCAAAAACATCCCAGCTAGTGGATGATTTCTAAAAATATGAGGTCATTAGCAGGTGCAATTCCGAGTCCTGATTTAGAGCAGTGGTAAGGGGTGAACAGTGTTACAAGAGGGCACAGGAAGCCCTGCCCGTGTGAGACCTCATACTCCAGGAACTCCTGTGTTCCACTAGAATGGGTGGGTAGTCCTGGATGCATGCCTTGAGAAATGGATATGTGCTGATCAACAGAAAGATAATGAAACGTTTCTAGAGTAACCATGCTGTCGCTGAGATAAGTACAGTACGCTAATGTACATATAACAGAGGCAGTTTAACATTGCAGTAGGAAGTTTTTTTTTTTTTTACAAAGATGCCAATACTAATAAACTAGACCCTTAGTAGGAAGTACTGTTATTTGGAACCTCTTACCAATGTATATATATATCCCAATATTTAAACGGGATGCATTTTGATACCCTTCATATCACACAACCAATATCATTTTTTTATGTGTAGGGAAATACCTGTGATTGTGTTACTGTTCCATTCATTGTGTTCTGCTTGGAACAGGAAACCCAAGACTGGAATTCTCATGATGAACATGGGTGGGCCAGAGAAGTTGGATGATGTTCATGACTTCCTCTTACGACTCTTCTCAGACAGAGACCTCATTCAGCTTCCGGTGCAAAAGTAATAAACTACACACACATCTACACAAACATTTAAAATGGCGGTGAAAGGAAAAATGTTGACTGTGATGACTTTGACATCTAAGCCTTTGCATCGTACAGTAACTCTTTACTTAACCAAGTATCCATAATACTTTACAAACACATCCATAAAGGGTTATAAAGTTTTCATAATACATCATTGACATAACTCTATATCATTGACATAACTATTTATACATAGTCATGGCTGCACTCAAAGTATAACAAGGTTAGAATATAAGCCCTTAGAGCTTGAGGTATCAGAATGTGTAATAACGCTTGTTTTACCTCTTCATAATGGCACTAATGACATCTTTGTTAAATTCATTAAATGCTCTTAATGGAGCCATATTTGACTCCATAAAAGCTTTCATAATAATAAGTATGTAGGCATTCTACTACAACTTTATAACACTCTATGAGTGCAGTCAATTCTATTCATAAATAGTTATATAGACTTATGTCGGTCTCTATGATGCATTATGAATACTTTCTAAACATTTTTAAATGTGGTTTTAATGCGTTAAGGATACTGGGTTTAAGTGTTACCCACAGTACTTCCTCATATATAGTGCTTAGTCATCTCCACATGCTTAACCATGCACAATAAGGTCATAGTTACTTTTGTTTGACCTCGGCATTGGTGGATACAATGGCATTGAATTTAATGCTGTAAACACTAACTCGTACTGTGAAAGTTGCAGTGAGATTAAATGCTGACCCAATTCGCATTGTGCCCCAGTTCCAGCATATTTGTTCAAACTCCCGCAGGAGGCTAATGATCTCTTTGCTGGTACATATATACAGACTGTCTTATACCCTTCACATGGTTTTTGTGGCCAATATAGGCATTTGCTAAAGAAATGCATAAACACTATGCAACAATTTGACACTTTTTGAGGTATGGTTTTATTAGTTTTGGTACCATCCTCAAATTCATTTTGATAGCATATGGTCATGTGAAGGACAGATAAACACCTGTATCTTTCCCACTGGCCATCCAGGATATGCTCTATGTAGTTTCATGTTCCAGGCTGGAACACCCTGCAAAAATGGAAAAAAAAACTTTCACTGCATGACATTGCCAGCTATACTGCCAAAAGACCCCAGTTAGTGTGTTGGCAAGCAGTGTCAACTGGGTTGTAGGTGGTGTTTGCAAGGTTTTTTGCATGCCTTTTAGGTAGTTGGGGTGCTAGTTTTGGAACAGAACTCCTTATTGCTGCTTTAACAAACATAAGGTCATGAATGGCCAACTCGTTTTCAAAGACTTATGTGAAGGTGAGGTGCTATCAGTAGTTACCATGTAAAGACAACTGCTCTGCTCTTTTAACTTTATCTCCCTCTCCCCACACAGCACACTCGGGCCCTTTATCGCCAAGCGCCGCACCCCAAAGATCCAGGAGCAGTACAGCCGTATTGGGGGCGGCTCCCCTATTAAGCAGTGGACTACCTTGCAGGGCGAGGGCATGGTCAGGCTGCTGGACGAGATGAGCCCAGAGACAGGTGAGCTCACCGGGTGTCTCCAGGGCCTGTTGACGTAGGTCTCAAACACCAAAGGCCCATAGATCAGGGTCATCACAGGATGTCTCCAGGGCATGTAGACGTAGGGTTAGGGATAGGGTCTAGCTGGCTTGAATACTCGCCATCATGATACAGTGCCTCTTCGTAACGTACCCTGTGAAGCAGTTGAAAAGCTGTCAAATATTAACACATTTTCAAATATGCCCATGTAGAGTGGTTTGTGATACGTCATGTTGCCATGGAAATATATTTTTGTATTTTTAAGATACAAAATAATGTAGTTCATTTGAGTTTTTATACTTTTGATATTTTTACAAGATTTTAAATCTTATACTTTATTCTTATATTTGCCCATCCCTGCATACCAGCCACGTGGGTATTATTAACAGTTACCGACAGTTTAAGTTTGTACAACTTACTGACCAGGCAGAAAGAACATAGGCAGTTATTAGTTTTCTACAAGGTTTAATCAGATCCCCAGACTGACTCAAACAGAACTGTATTCCCAGACTGATTTAAGCAGAACTGTATTCCCAGACTGACTAAAACAGAACTGTATTTCCAGACTGACTGAAACAGAACTGTATTCCCAGACTGACTCAAACAGAACTGTATTCCCAGACTGACTCAAACAGAACTGTATTCCCAGACTGTCTGAAGCAGAACTGTATTCCCAGACTGACTAAAACAGAACTGTATTCCCAGACTGATTTAAGCAGAACTGTATTCCCAGACTGACTAAAACAGAACTGTATTCCCAGACTGACTAAAACAGAACTGTATTCCCAGACTGTCTGAAGCAGAACTGTATTCCCAGACTGACTCAAACAGAACTGTATTCCCAGACTGACTCAAACAGAACTGTATTCCCAGACTGATTTAAGCAGAACTGTATTCCCAGACTGACTAAAACAGAACTGTATTCCCAGACTGACTAAAACAGAACTGTATTCCCAGACTGACTGAAACAGAACTGTATTCTCAGACTGACTGAAGCAGGACTGCTCCACTTCTAATGTTCAACAGAGGGTCCCTGGCTGAGGGAGAGGGTCCAGGGCTGAGGGAGAGGGTCCAGGGCTGAGGTAGAGGGTCCAGGGCTGAGGGAGAGGGTCCAGGGCTGAGGGAGAGGGTCCAGGGCTGAGGTAGAGGGTCCAGGGCTGAGGTAGAGGGTCCCTGGTGTGTTGTTTTAAGAGGAAAGCAGACGCCCTTCCACCCACGCTATCCTCTGGCCTGTGGGGTGCTGATATGCAGCAGACCCGTTGGCCATGTTGCGTGCTAGCAGGTGATAAGATGCTGCTGAGCCACCTCACCCCTCCCCTCCCAGTCCTCAGAGATAGACACACCAGAGACCCCGCCAGAAACAAAGCCATAACAGGACTGATCTCACTGCACCTCAAATAGGACTTTGATTAACCCCAGGCAAGAGGTTTCAGTCCCCAGCGAGTAGAGGTGACTCCTCATATCTAGGGTTTTGAGGCTTCATTAAGCACTGAAAAACAAGACAATGCTGTTAGGCGTCATGAGAATAACCAGTGCCATCACCTGGTGTAACCAGAACACAGAGAATACACTGACATGAGTACAGAATACACTGACATGAGTACATACTGAATACACTGAGATGAGTACATACTGAATACACTGACATGAGTACATACTGAATACACTGAGATGAATACATACTAAATACACTGACATGAACATTTGCCTATGTGAATAAAGTGGAATCAGACATGATGAAAATAATTTACCTGTACCCAGGAAGTGGGATTTATGGGTAGCAAGCATATGTGGTTGGTTCAGTTCTGTAGCAGAAATTTCTCAAGGTTGTGAGGGCAAAATGTACAATAATGTTTAATTAAAATGTTTGTTACTAAGAATTATTTATTGTTGGCATTGTTGTGTGTCCATGTAAATATTGAAGGCAGCATTTTTAGCCAGGTATGTACATATGTATGGTGTGTGTGTGTCCTAATCCTCATCTGCTCTCAGCTCTCTTGGTTATGCCGTCTTCTCTGCAGCGCCACACAAGTTCTACATCGGCTTTCGCTACGTGCACCCGCTCACAGAGGAGGCCATCGAGGAGATGGAGAGAGACGGTGTGGAGAGAGCAGTGGCCTTCACCCAGTACCCCCAATACAGCTGCTCTACCACAGGTGTGGCACACGCACATGCACACACACACACACACACACACACACACACACACACACACACACACACACACACACACACACAGGCACACATTCGATTACTTGAACTTGAGTGTGTTTTTGTTGTGAGCTAACGTTGTTGGTCCCTCCCCCCTTCGCCACAGGAAGCAGTCTGAATGCTATATATCGCTACTACAGCGGCAGGGAGGACCGGCCCAAGATGCGCTGGAGTGTCATCGACCGCTGGCCCACACATCCGCTGCTGGTTGAGGTCAGCACAAATGTCTGTTTGTCACTGCAACTGTCCTGATCCCGGCGTGCTTAAGGAGTTCAGTGTTTGTTTGTTTGTTTTGCCCCCTGTCTCGGCACTGCTGAACACAGAGTGCTCAAAGCACTCCCAGTCCTTCTTGGAAATAGTTACCATGGAAACTGACTACTTAGAGTGCTCAGTGAAAACCTGTTGCTGGCAGGGACGCTGTTGTGCTTTTAACTGCAGTAGGAACTTCTCCTCCTCCATGCATCTCATAGGAAGAGTTTGTTACTGGAGTCCTCACTCTTCAGTCGTCTGGCACCAAAGTAGATAGTCAAAGGTAGTAGATGCCTGGATGACTGACAAGTGTCAAAATAACATGATAATTGTGTTATAATTATGTCATGTTATGTATGTGACTGGCTAGATCGTCAATCCCTCTGGTTTTCATTGTGACCGTGTCGTACTCTAGTTGTTCTAGGCCAGTGAGGGTAATGAAGACAGCTGGAGTGGCTCTTGGCCTCCACTCTAGATGGTGGGGTCAGTGGGCTCAGAGCCTGCATTTGGTTGTCAGTGTGTCCAAGGCAGGATTAGATCAGTCCAGTTTTGGGCTTGGGTTGTAGTGTTAGTTTTTTATGAATCACTTTGGATGAAAGTGTCTACACTAATGAGAAATATAAATGTAAGCAAATAAACAATGTGTATCGGCAACAATATATTGGTGTCTGCTCTGCTGGATACTAAAGTCTCTTAAAGGGGTCTGCCACATTTGAGTCTAGATAGGGCAATTCTTTTTCATCTTGCCTACTTGCCTACTGATTTTAGAAGCCTTGCTGTAAGTGCTGTCTATGGCCTTTGTTAACAAACATCATTATGAGTTGGGCATACTTAGTGGGCATACTCACCACCAGCATATGTAAGGTCTGATTGTTGTATTTTAGTTTTTGCTTCTGTTTGATGTTTTTCTCTTGTGTTTGTTGTTTTGTCCATTCTGTGTTTTTCTGTGGGTTCAGTGCTTTGCCCAGCACATCCTAAATGAGCTGGAGAAGTTCCCCCCGGAGAAGAGAGACGACGTGGTGATCCTGTTCTCTGCCCACTCTCTGCCCATGGCGGTGAGTTGGACTCAGACACAAAACCCCTGAGCTTCGACACCCTCAACAGAACGTCCCAATGCATTAGACACAGAACCCTGAGCTTCAACACAACGTCCCAAAGAATCTGGTCAATTACCACTGGGACTGAATTTGAACCACATTCACCCTTTCAGATTCTGAACATTCACAGTGAACACACTAACTTTACTAACTATGGCACAGGGGTAACAGGCTGTGACCAGACGTGTGTGTGTGTGTGTGTGTGTGTGTGTGTGTGTGTGTGTGTGTGTGTGTGTGTGTGTGTGTGTGTGTGTGTGTGTGTGTGTGTGTGTGTGTGTGTGTGTGTTGGAATGGGCTCAGGGCTCATATTGTGGGCCATCTGCTGACTATCTGCATGGCATCTTCAGGTGGTGAATCGAGGTGACCCGTACCCCCAGGAGGTGGGAGCCACTGTTCAGAGAGTCATGGAGAGATTAGAACACTGCAATCCCTATCGACTCGTCTGGCAGTCAAAGGTGGGTGCACAGCCAAAAGATGGATATGTTCATTTATACCCTGGTGACGAGCCATGCTCTTGGCTGGCAGGTGTCCTGGTATTTCTGTGGAATGGGAGACCAAGTTTAGTCACCGTTCTATATCAATGCTCTGTAACTTTCAATAATAACTATAACAATTGATTGACAATAGCAACTGTATCAGTTGATTTAGTGATTGAAAAGCTACACATCAATAGAGGCTGCTACAGTGAGTGTTTTGTCAGGCAAGCTAATGAATGAACAAAATAAACATACTCTCCCATTTTGCCAAGTGGTGTAAACATGAGGGAAAATAGTTATCTGGAGAACTAGCAAGCTGGCAAGCTAACAAGCTTAGAATCAGAAACAGCTAGCAAGCTAAAGGATCCATGCTTAGCAACAATGGAATCAACTGTAACCAAGCAAACTACCAAACATTATCCTTGTCCGTGACTAAAGAAAGTAGAACTGCAAACTAAACAACTCTTGCCAGGGTTGTTGGGATTGTTGCAGCCAAAAATGACGGAATTTGCTATGGGAATTCTCAAAAATAGCAGTTAAAATTGCATTTGCAATTGTATTTCTATGAAAGAGCTTACAGTTGAATTAGTGTGAGTATGTTATGTGTAGAGCTACAGTGACCCCCTGTGGTTGTAAGTAGATGTGGCAGCTGAGAAGAGTGGTTTGGCCAATGCTATATTTTGCTCAGCTTGTAAATGTCTGAAAGTTCTTGACAAAACATTACATAAGGCTCATTGTCAGGGGCCTGTCTCAAAGCAGGATTACTGAGTGATTAGTTTCTAGGATGAAGCTCCTTTCATTGGCTGTCTGTCTGTCTGTCTGTCTGTGTCCCTGCTGCTGTAGGTGGGGCCCCTGCCCTGGCTGGGCCCGCAGACAGATGATGTGATCAAGGGTCTGTGCCAGCGCGGCAAGAAGAACCTGCTGCTGGTGCCCATAGCCTTCACTAGCGACCACATCGAGACGCTCCACGAGCTGGACATCGAGTACTCCCAGGTGCTCGGGGAGGAGGTCAGTGACTAGGACAGCATGGCCAATGGCTTGGTGTTGTACTGAACTGTTGTTTTTTAATTTGTCTTAAAAAAAAACAAAGGATTGTGTGTTTATTATTTAGGCACACTTACCCTAGTGTGAATAGTCTTGCACGCAGTTGTAACAGAGGAAGTGCATTTGAGGAGCCCTTATGGAGGTTGGTTTATGGAGTTGGAATGTAGGAGACATTTTGGAATACATCACAAAGCTCTCTTTACCCCTAGCCAATAGAAGTACACTCGTCAGAAAGTCAGTGCAGTCCATAGTCAAGTTGGAGAGTGGAACTGTGTGATTGATGCAGGTGGATGGAATACTTTGTGTGTGTGTGTGTGTGTGTGTGTGTGTGTGTGTGAGTGTGTGTGTGGGGGGGTGGTGTATCTGTAGGCTCCTGTCAGGCTGGCCCTAACTGGGGCCCACTTCTAGACACATAGCACCCCACAAACCACAGATCTATTACAGTGGTGCCAAGTTCACGTTGGCTCTCGGTGACCATCGATCCCTGCTGGTGGTATACCTGAGAAGGCGTCAGCAGCACCCCCAGCCCTCCATCTGCCTGGAAGTAGCAGCTGCTCCAAGCTGGCCTTTGAACCTGATATCCCCTTCAGAGTGTCAGGAGGAGTGCCATTCCCTCTTAAGATGTGGTTCAGCCCCACCGCCTTCTGTGAAAGCAGAGCAACGCTGTAGCTTCCAAACCACTAGGGCTAGGACACTAGTTTGTAATGGACATTGCTGAAGGTGTGCATGTATTCACAGTCCCAGAATTGATACAAAATGTTCTCCTCACTGAGTGCATACTTTCACTGTGTTTTTGTGTGTGAGAGAAAGAGGGAGAAAGAGAAAGAGAGAGAGAGAAGAACAACAACAACTGAAGTTCATGGATCTTCCCCTCTGATTTGTTTGTGCCTTGCAGTGTGGCGTGGAGAACATCCGGAGAGCAGAGTCTCTGAACGGGAACCCTATCTTCTTCAAGGTGAGACTCCATAGACACAGACTCCACTCTATGACATCTGCACATGATGCACTCAAAACACACTGCAGTAGGGTAGCCTCACGGTCAGGGGATTCAACACTGCAGCCACAACAAACAAGTAGGGCTAAAGAAATTGGGTTTTTATTAACCAAAATCCCCCAAAAACCTGAGTGAAACTATATACTGCAGATAATAAAGGTGAAAGAAAGCAAGGGTAATACGAGAGAGGAATTACTAAACCAAACGGAAATACTAAACCAAACGGATAACAAAAGAACAAGTTGTCAATGAGTACTGCCAAACAGACGACAGCTCCCCTCAGTGCTGGCATCCCAAAACAAAGCACACAGCGCCCAAAAAGAGAGCCCCAGGGTTTAAATAGCACAGGTGATCTCTGATTCCTCGGAACACAGCCTCGGAGCACAAACCAATCCGGCTCAAACAGACTGGGAACAGCCAGTAAGGCTGCCTTTAATCTCACACATTTGGACAGATGGGGAAATTGCCCCCTGAGCTCATCATGGGTAAAGAAATCAAGTAGAAAGAAGAAAATGTAGGAACAACAACAGAAATGAGATGGCAAAATAACATAACAGAGCCTATGTGCACCTAGACAACTGCTGCTAAAATAAGGCAAAACTCAAGCATATACAGACAGCAAATATCAAGAAATATTTAATATTAACAGAAAATAATCAAATACATAGTGTGTAGGTTTGGGATCGATGCCGTTTTCATCTATCTATAATCAGAAAAAATTCCTGATGATTAACTATATTTTTCAGCATTCAGTATATTAGCATCAGAGTCTTTTCTACAGCAAATGATCTGGCTGTGAAGGCTTACCGATTTTCAGTGTCATATGAGGAAGTGCCACTAGATGGAGCCGTAGTAGCCTGCTCGTCTGTCAACAAGCAGTGAAGTGGTCAGGTCAGGTTGTTTCATCACAACAAATTAAAAACCTAATAATTTCAGCAAATGATAAAAGTAGGCACACTGAATGAAAATTAAGTTTATTCATACACATTCCCACAAGAGATATTTGATGTAGCCTAGATAGAACAATAGCCGATGCTTATGTTTAACATCATGAAAATGGTATGAAAGGCCAACATAAAATCCTTCTCATCTTAACAGTTAGCAAAACATGATAACGTTACTGATCCCAACTTTTCAAGACTGATGCTGGCTCCATCAGATTAACATGGTCTCACGATGGATATATCGTGTTAATAGGCTACTTGTTTATTAGTAGACTAATGAACTTGATTGGATGATAAATGTCCTGCACCGTATCCATCCATCACCTTTTGCGCTCTGACAGAAGACGGTTTGACATAGTTTAGTTTGTTAAAATAACTAATATGTTTTTATTATGTTTTACACTCTGTCAGGCTTACAGGGGCCTGAGCGCATGGCGCTGGTATGTTCATTCATATTTCTCAACGCAGTGCTAGTGAAGTGTGAGCAGCTGCTGATCTGACTCCAAGTGTTGCTTCTTTAGCCCTTGACCCAAAACTCTCCAATATGTTCATCCGCCATAACATTAGTCCAATTTACCCTCAGAAAACAGAAGTAGGGATGGGAAATGTGAGCAAAGTAACTTAGTAATAACTATTGGAGGCCTAGATTTGATATGGCCCCCTTGTGGTCTCCGAGAGCTATTACTCCCGACTACATTAAACTAAAGGTAAACTGAATTAATCGGAAAATACACATATTAAGCGTACAATTTGATGGTGGATAATTTGAATACATCGATGCCTAAACAACATTGAAAAACAAACGTGCCGATCAGTAATCATTCTGTTGGCCTTTTATGACAGTCCTAATGGTGCAGAGTGCAGAGATGGGCCAGAGCTGGGGTCAGAGGTCAGCGTGTCAGCACCACCCCTGTGCTGCTCATATGACCCACCAATTCTCAGAACACCTCCTTTAAGATAACAGTTAGTGCCCCCTAGTGGATGGATAAATATTGTACAGGCTATTTCCCCCCCCATCTCTCTCTTTCTCTCTCTCCCCATCTCTCTCTTTCTCTCTCTCTCCCCTTTCTCTCCTCTTCTCTCCCCTTATCTCTCTCTCTCTCTCTCTCTCTCTCTCTCCCCTTCTCTCCTCTTCTCTCCCCTTATCCCTCTCTTTCTCTGTCCCTCTCTCCCTCTCCCTCTCCCTCTCTCTCTCTCTCTCTCTCTCTCTCTCTCTCTCTCTCTGTAATTTGCTGAGGCTCAGTGGCCAGTAGTGCTCAGACGAGGGGAGTGAAAAGCCTGGGGGAGGCGGCGGGTCAATAAGGCGTGAGTCCCCTCTGCTGAAGCTGTGGATGGTGGAACGCGCGGCAGCCATTAGATGAGGCCAGGGCTGCATGTGGGCTTTATTAAAGAGTAGCCAAATCAGTCTGAGCTGGAGCTGCCAGCCCTGCCCACTGCACTGCACACCTCCTCCCAACACACACACACACATACACACACACATACACACACACACACACACACACACATACACACACACACACACACACACACGCACACACACGCACACACGCACACACACGCACACACACGTCCTCAGCCCCAGCCCACTGGGCCAATTATTGCTGCAGCTGCACATATAACAACACCCTGATCCAGCACACCATCAGACAGCGTCATACAACACACAGCACTAGTCAAACATATAACGGCACACTCTACAGAAACCATAGACGATAACAGCACTAGTTAAGCATATAACAGGACACTACAGAAACCATAGACGATAACAGCACTAGTTAAGCATATAACAGGACACTACAGAAACCATAGACGATAACAGGACACAGCACTAGTTAGACATATAACAGCACATTCTACAGAAACCATAGACGATAACAGCACACAGCACTAGTATATAACACTTATAACAGCACAGCCTACAGAAACCATAGACGATAACAGCACACTTTTTGCAACATTCTGAGGAGCCGTATAATAAAACTTGATACTGCCGTTTCTGGCCCGCGGGCCGGAAGTTTGAGACCCCTGCCATAGACGATCATACAACACACAGCACTAGTTAAGCATATAACAGCACATTCTACAGAAACCATAGACGATAACAGCACACAGCACTAGTTAAGCATATAACAGCACACCCTACAGAAACCATAGACGATAACAGCACACTCTACAGAAAACATAGACACTTCATACAACACACAGCACTAGTTTAGCATATAACAGCACATTCTACAGAAACCATAGACCAGGGCTCTCAAACTCAAATGACCTGGGTGCTGATGAGCGACCTGTCTGGTCAGTGGGGGGCCAGATTTTTTTGATCTGTTGGTTTGCCTATCACAATACTGTAGATGCCACTTTTGAGTGTAGCAAATGTACCATGTGTGATGATTGGTACAATGGTTAGTGTTGTTGAATAACAAGTAGCTGACCTGAGTTTCAATTCCTGGGCAATGCAAGATGCTCTTTAGATAGAGATGTTTGTTATAGTTGCATTTTTGGATCACTTTGTCTCATTGATAGCCCATGACTTACATATACAGCAGTAATAGTGGGATAATGTCTTCATCGACAACTATATTTTTCCTTCATACATTTCAAAGCAAATGCTGTACCACACCACATTTGTATATACCGTAACATGGCTGTAAACAAACAAAACAAAGCAGAAAACTGAATAGAGTTTCAACATAAGACAGAATTATTTTATTTTATAAAATACATTTATTGCATTGTTTTTACACAAAGTAATTCCTCTGTCACTTCAAACTGGTTGTTAATTCCGCGGACAAAAATTGCGAGCTGAGCATTATCATTTATGTCAGTGCTCTCGTCCAGAGCCACAGAATACACACTGAAACTTTTACTTTTGACACACTAGATTTATTTTCCGATAATGTCCAGTGGACTATACATTATACCGCTTATTATTCGTTTACCTGTCAAAACCATAGAAGACATTCTTCCAAAATACCTCTTTTTAATGATTTTGTTGCCATTTCGTGACTGAATAGTTCTACACGCAAATAGAACTTTAAAGTTTCAGGTGTTGCGTAGCAACCAATTACTTGCTGACTTCAATTAAGTTTCCTTTACGTTAAATGACTGGACTACTTGCGGAATGATATGAAAGATGTGAATTAGAAGCACAGAACCCGTTGCCAATGGCAGCGATAAACATTGGAGTGGGCCATTCAAATCAATTGAACTTTTTGCAACATTCTGAGGAGCCGTATAATAAAACTTGATATTGCCGCTTTGAGACCCCTGCCATAGACGATCATACAACACACAGCACTAATTAAACAGCATACTCTACAGAAACCATAGACAATTGGGATGATCTGTTGATGAGGTTTGTGGTACACAGTGAGCTACTGTCCCACTGCGTCTGAAAATGTGAGGAACTGCAGGAGGAAGAGGATGTATTTGTGAGGAAAAGGAGAAGATGAGGGGTTAATGGTAGTTTGAGGGTAGGAGCCTAGGTCATGAAAGACGACTAAATCTTTCTCTGTGATTGGCTCTCTGTCTCCATCCACTCTCTCAGGCTCTAGCTGACCTGGTCCAGGCGCACCTGAAGTCGGACCAGTCCTGCTCTCGCCAGCTCACTCTCCGCTGCCCCTTGTGTGTGAACCCCACCTGTGGGAAAACCAAGGCCTTCTTTGCCAATCAGAAGCACTGACCTGAGACCGCCTCACTGACCCGCCCCCCCCACCCCACCCTCTCCTGTCAGCTGTCCAATTCAGAAGATGAGAAGCTCAGCCGCACTAAACGAAGCGCAACAAAACCCAGCCCTAAAGCCGCAGCAACGCACAAATAGACTTTTTTTTTTGCACTGTTTCACCCCCTGCTTACATTCCATGCAATTCCCCGAACAGCCCTGTTTCCACCATGAAGGAGGATGAGGAGGAACCACAGGGATGCCTCTCCTCCTCCCTTTTCATCCTCTCTCAGTCCTCCACCCCCCACCTTCTCCGCCTCACACCAGAGGTCAAGTGGAGGAGAGACTCACCTCTCCAGCCATTCTGCTAAAAATACCATTACCTGCACCCCTGTCCCAAAAACCACGCACACACACACACACACACAAACTCACACACACACACACACACACACACACACACACACACACACACACACACACACACACACACACACACACACACGCACACCACTCGTACCCGTTCTCTTTTTACCAGCCCACCTCTCCCTGTTTCCCACCCTCACTTCACCGTCCATACGGCAGCACGGCGTATCGTGCAGAGGAGCCCAGCGTCCCATTTCAACATTACAACTCCTCCCCCCTCACCTCCTCAGCTCCTCGGTGTGACGTGCCTTCCCATTCCTCCCATCCAGACCCTCTGGCTCCAGCCTGTTCTTACTGTGTGGTTAGCATTAGCAACAGAGCGCAGTTTATTTACACCACTCGCTGTCTGGTCAGGGTGCTAAGGTGACTATGCTTATATTTGTGGATTGTGTAAAAAATATGTTCCATGAGTGTCTACTTATATTGATGTTGAAATATTTCCTATATTTTAGGCTGTTTTTGATTTATTTATTTTGCTCTGGGCAAAAAAACGAAACTGAAAGTCAAAAGATTTCTTGGTACTAGCTCTTGCCTCTGACTGCCTGGACAAGAGTCCGATGCAGACTTCTCACTCATCACCCAGTCTTCCATCAGAATGGAATGAGAAAAAACAGACCCGCTGATCATCTCATCAAATTTGGCCATCACATTTTCATCATTCTCCACAAAGTGTCCATCATAATCATCACCATCATCATCCATCGACCTTCATCATCCTCTTCTTTCTTCCTCTCTTCTCATCCTCCTCCTTGGCTGCTTCCCATGGTCACCAGGGCTCTGTTGATTAAGCTGAGAGAAATTGGTTGTCCTGGACCCAATAACCCCTTTGAGCCCTGAGCACGTGTGTGTGTGTGTGTGTGTGTGTGTGTGTGTGTGTGTGTGTGTGTGTGTGTGTGTGTGTGTGTGTGTGTGTGTGCGTGTGTACACACATTGGTGAGTTGCTGGCCGTGCTGGGAAGAATGAATGAGTGAGGCAGGGAGGGAGAGAGAGAGAGAGAGAGAGAGGGATCTCGCTCTGGGGTCTAGTGAGGGTCTCCTGGTAATTGAAAAGCTGGGGACGCTTGCTCCACGGAACAGTGTGACCTCTAATTGAGAGCCGAGCGATTGATTTCTCCACCGTGAGAGAGAAAGAAGGCGTGCTGGGCAAGTGGAGGAGGAGGAGGAGGAGGAGGAGGAGGAGGGGTGACAGGAGGAGACTGAAATGGGGGTGAGGCTGAGCTGCACAGAAAGAGGAGAGGGGGAGAGAAGGAAAGAACGAGAGATAAAGCATGCCATCAGAGGAGGGAAGCTAGGTCTGACCACAGAGAGGTTTGGCGCAGACGGGAGAATGGAGGAAGGATTGTGGGACGGAGGGAGTGATAGATATGGAAGTGAGAGAGCAGGAAGAGAAGAGAAGAGAACTGCAACGTTACAGAAGGAAAAACCTCAAAACCAACACAAGCAAAACCTCTTGAAATGACTGAGGGATCTCCTGTTTGTACCTGCCTTTAGGGAGGTTCCTACTTCAATCTAATAACTATGTTGACTTCTCTTGTATGGATGATTGATGTTGAATTCTAGCTTGTTTACACACTGAAATGAAATCTCCCAACAGTACAATCAGGAAGTGTGTGCATTTGAAAATCACTGAATTTGGCAGCCAAATCATAGCCGTAGCACTCATCTTCACACAGTGGTCTGTGTGGCGCTCATCTTCACACAGTGGTCTGTGTAGCGCATCCGTTTCATTTTGACTGTTGGAATAGCAAACCCAATCAACCTGTGCAAACACTGGAATAAAAACCAGGAAAGGGAATACACATGCTTCCAAACCATAAGTGATCAAGAAGAGGGTCAAACAGCAGGCGCGTGCTTCTGTCTGCGCCCCTGCAACAGCAACTTTTGTGTTAGCTCCGTGACGGGAAACTTTCAATGCCTTGGATAAATATATTCACTGCTTATTGGCCTGCTACGCTGCTTCTTGTAAAGACACTGCTTCTCTCAGTATACAGTTGATGTGAAGTGAAGTGCATTAGAAGACTGAACACTGAAGATGAGGCAGGGCTGTGATTTGTGTGCTAACACTGAATATGAATGATGTACATAGATGAAATGTGTCAATGCTAATAAATACATTTATTTAAAAAAAAAAAAAAAAAAGTTTATATTTTGTCTTTTTTGCTGTTGATGTTCCAACTGCTCACATTACATGAGACAAGGGTTGTGCTATTTGAGAAACTTGAGAAGAAGTCTGGTGTAACTCTGCGTAAGAGCTACTTGTTTCACAGAGCATTCACAAACGCTCCCAACCATAAAGGGTCCTCAGCACTGTAATGTTCATGAAAGTACGAGGTCAGGTGGTCATCACATCTCCATTTTACAGTATGATATCAGATGGTCATCACATCTTCATTTTACAGTATGAGGTCAGATGGTCATCACATCTTCAGTATGAGGTCAGATGGTCATCACATCTTCAGTATGAGGTCAGATGGTCATCACATCTTCAGTATGAGGTCAGATGGTCATCACATCTTCAGTATGAGGTCAGATGGTCATCACATCTTCAGTATGATATCAGATGGTCATCACATCTTCATTTTACAGTATGATATCAGATGGTCATCACATCTTCAGTATGAGGTCAGATGGTCATCACATCTTCAGTATGAGGTCAGATGGTCATCACATCTTCAGTATGAGGTCAGGTGGTCATCACATCTTCATTTTACAGTATGAGGTCAGATGGTCATCACATCTTCAGTATGAGGTCAGATGGTCATCACATCTTCAGTACGAGGTCAGATGGTCATCACATCTTCAGTATGAGATCAGATGGTCATCACATCTTCATTTTACAGTATGAGGTCAGATGGTCATCACATCTTCAGTATGAGGTCAGATGGTCATCACATCTTCATTTTACAGTATGAGATCAGATGGTCATCACATCTTCATTTTACAGTATGAGATCAGATGGTCATCACATCTTCAGTATGAGGTCAGGTGGTCATCACATCTTCAGTATGAGGTCAGGTGGTCATCACATCTTCAGTATGAGGTCAGGTGGTCATCACATCTCCATTTTACAGTATGAGGTCAGATGGTCATCACATTTGTTTGGCCTGGATACAGCATCATCCTGTCCTTTTCCTCCACTCGTTGCCTTCTAAATTACTATTTCTTTTTTTCAACAAAACTTTTTTCAGACATGTCCCCTTCTCTCACCCAGACACTCCTCGAGGTTGGATGTGTTTTTTCAGGTGCTCGTGCCCTTTCAGAAAAAGTCTTAAAGCGTTTTGCTCCTGTCAAAGGAAACCACAAAGCCCTCCTTTGATTGGCAGCCAGGGTTTGACTGAGGTGAGTGTGCAACTTGTGACAAAGACATATTTCTGAATGTCACGTCCTATCTCTGATCTGCCATCTTCCTATCAGGTAATGGAAAGCCAAATGGCATCGGATAAGGCCCTTAATGCATGCTGGTCTCCTTGGCAACCAGGGGCCGGGGGAAGGAGCTCCTGCCCTTGTTGGGGGGAAGAGAGCAGGAGTGGAGTTTGACAGGATTCAGACGTAGTAAGCCACTTAAGGAGCCTGAAAAGGTTGCTGCTTTCACCTGTCTGCTGTGTGGCAGTGGATGAGAGGCGGGGGGGAGGTGAGTGACCGCTGCAGCTGGGGGATTGGGGAAGAAGGGTCCTGAGGAGACACCACTGCACAGACACACACACACACACACACTCTCTCTCTCTCAGGGAAGGACCAGAATATTGATGCAATCCTGGATTTTCAGCCTTTTTGTTCCCATGGCTGTGTGTTTATTAGGCATGGGTGTAGAGTACCTGACTTTAATCACCAGGGTTGACCGTTCCTGGGAACATCTCTCATTTCCGTTGGCCTGCAGTTTCTGCGTTGGTTGCTCAACTCAGGGATTGCAAATTACTTTTAGTTAGAAATCGGAATTGAACATACATTTCATACAACACATGAAATGAAAGCCATTAACCAGACCGGGATGCAAAGTGATGAATCAAAGCTGTTTATTTGATATTAATAGCAGAATATACAGCACTACCATTTGATGATAGTGGGAATAAAAAGAATAAAGGTACAGGAAGGATCAAATCTAAATGAAAGCATGGTCAAGACAGAAACACTAATGTGTGCAATGGGAGAGCTTAATGAAGAAACAGCAGATATAAACAGTACACACACGCGCACACACAACTGAATCCTCTGGGGATAGGACTGGGGATGTTCTGCCACAGTTTTAAAGTGCCCAATACATCAACAACTCGAACAATATTGAAAGCTCCAATGTATGCTGTCATTTCAACATGTAACACTGACACGGATAGTTGTATTTTCATAACCGTTAACGTTTCAAAGTTTTCTTTTTTTTTCTCCTTTTTTTTTCTTTTTCTTTTAAAACACAGCTAATAATATTGCACAGATGAGAGGTGTCCTACCTTGAATGTAGGAGTTCATACACAGAGCTTTTATTTTGAAGACTTCAGACCCATTATGCACTGTTCAAACTGAAAAAATACCCATAAGGACATGCAAACAGATCGAATGTTGTCTGACGGATTTGTCTCGGTTGTGTACATATTCAGGCAGAATCCTTTTGCATTTGAATGGTGTCAGTCATACACTGGGACGTGGGAATGTCAGTTACACAATTCAGTAGTTTTATCACCCAAATTCAGAAGACTCCAAACGAGTAAATGATGTACATTAGGGCATGCCAGAATGGTGTTAAAGAGTGGAATGACATTAAAAGATAGGATGGACAAACAATATTTGTACCCTTTATTTGATTTCAGTCCCACCATATAAATAGACATGTTCTGTTCTTTCCCTTAGAATACTTCCAAGTTTTACTTGCACCTGTGGTCCATAATGTGAAGCACTGTGTTGTTTAGAGTGACTTCCAACCCCACCATTCCAATGTTTAGAGATTGCAGTTTTGGCGTATGTTTCAAAATTTCGATTTGCTTTGCAAGGCGTTTGGCCTTTTGAGTTCAACTGCTTAAATAGGCGTCTCCAGGACAGCACTGATAATCCTATTGGTAATCAGGAGTTAGTCCGAATATAGTCAGTTCACAGCTGGAGATCAACCTCAGGTCAAATACAATTGAAGAGTTTGTATGACATGGGTGTTGCAGATTTCTGAAATTTGTTCAAAAATGCAATGGTGGCCACCTTCTTGTCTACAATGGGCCCTTTAGGGAAGATCGACCTCAGGTTTTGTATGGAATTCAGCCAAACATTCATAGTTTTCAAGTCATGAGGACAAATTGTTAAGGATACAACCATGGTGATTTCTTTATTTTGGTACATAGTATGTGGAAGAACATTTACTCTGAATAGTTGTCTCTCTTTGAGCATAGGTTGATTGGTAGTGAACAATGTTATAATTTAACACCAATATTCCCATCAACACTTTAGTCAATGCAACAAAAATACCATCCTTTAAAAAAAAAAAGAAAGACACTTCAGCACTATAAGGAAAAGAAATCATGAGATCTTGAGATGAATTGAGAAAATGAAAAGACATTCGTACAACTTTTTTGTCTTTGTAAAAACAACCAAAAATCAACTGAAATCACTTTTTACTTAAGAACATTTGAACTTGCCCCACCAATAATAATGACATCTTTAGAATGGGTATGACTTCCTCTGTGTCAGTTTGTTAACATGTTGAGCTGCTTCATCACATACGCTTGTCAATGGCTAGGTTTGCGCTTGTGAATACTGTCAATGGATGGTCTCTATATATCCAGCCAGTGACACTGACAAGGGTTCTGTGGTTTTATTGTAAGGTGCCCCAAGGTTTGGACTACAGCAGAAACGCTGTGAGGTTTGTCCCCAGTGGGCCAACGTAGTGGGGTTTTGTGTGGATCTCTCAGGGTATATACTCCAGAGAGACTTCAACTTTGGTATTTTTCAGCACTTGATGATGAGCTAAGAGGTGTGAGCTTAGCACTGACACAAAGTGAGGTGTTGATGCACGAAGAGATTGTCAGACACAGCACAGTCTGTGACATCGGGGAGTTTGAGGCTTTATGGAATCATTTGGATAAAAACAAAAGGAAGCTACTCTCATCAAAAACAGACACAAAACCAAAGGGAAAGAAAACGCTAAGCGATAGAATGTCGTGGCTCGGGATGAATGGGTTTGGCGCAAACAAAACAAACAAAAAAAACCTGTATTTTACAGACTTCTCCATATCCATCAGATACATCGTTTGACACAATCTAACGAGGACCCTCTGGTGTGGCTTAATGGTGGTGCACAGCCTGTTCTATTTCAAAGAACCACACCTCATCCTTCATCATGTTTTTCTTGCTGTGTCTGACTGTGGAAGGTAGCTTGGGTCAATATATACACAACTGAGCTGCACTTTTATAAAAACAGAAAGTCCAGGCTAACATGCAGGAATGACGTCCTCTGAGGTGTGAGTGAAACATAATCATCACAATGCATTAAACTGTTAGCTAACGGTAAATATAGTCATGCATAAAACTGGGGCTACAGCAGTGATTGGCAGCTGCTAAGTGTGATGCTACACCGTTAGCACAGAACAGGAGAGGCTTCCCCCAAAAAGAGAAAAAGAAAAAGAACCGGGGGGAAGTGTGGACGATGGATGAAGCCTACGTGTCAACACAAGAGCAGTGATTTCCTCCAGCACAATATGAAAACTGTAAACGTGAGGCTTACTCTGCAACCATTCCCAAATCCAAAACAGAAAAAAGAAACAAAAGAAACAAGCAAAGCTTTTGGTATATTCAGCCATCCCACCGAAAACAAAAGAACCATCAAATGAAATAAGGACAGAAAAGAAAACAAAGAAACAGAGGAAACAGCGTAATCCTCAAAGCACAAAAGATGAGAAACAGACACATTAGCAAAGGGGAGACAAGCATTTTTTTTTTCTTTTTTTTTTTTTGGTAAGCGCACCTCTTCAACTATTACAAAAAATCACAACTTAAAATGTATAAAGCATTTTTCCATTGTTTGTCTCATAAAGTCACAGTTACCAAAAGAAGAGCAAGTGAATAATTTATTACATACGCTATATTAACATTACCCTAAACACTATTATCTATGAGGTATATCTGAGAACATTTGGTAAGGAAAAGCACGGTCTGCGCTAATGTCATGCCACAAATGTATCTTTTTTCCACTTTTTAAAGCTTTGCAACCGTTGAGAGGCGAGAGATAGAGAGAAAGACAGAAAGGGGGGGGGGGAAGACTCATTTTAAATCCTTTGGTATAGTCTCTTTTTGTTTGTTTTGTTTGTTTGTTGGTTCTTTGCATGATTGCATTGCAAAGCACCACCAAACCGAGAGCACATTAGCGAAGGCGTGCACCGGCCTGTTAAACACTGAGGTATTCACAAGAATAGAAAGGACAGAGAGGTCTAGACTTCACTTTGGTTCAAGCAAGGCACGCGTCCCACGGGTATCTCATCCTTTGCTATGAAAACGCTCTCCACATATTTGTGAGGCCGGCTCCTTTTGTTTGAAAAATAAAAAAAGTAAGTATACAGTAAGTAAGTATACAGTCACAGGAGGAAAAATGCACAGAATTTGGTTTTTAATAATAAGTCATCTCAGGTCATGCACCAAGTGTCCAGTTCCCAGGTACTTTCAGTAAGGAGTTTCAGTGTGCATACTGAAGGGTAACATAATATATGCCAAATTGTACATAAAACACTTGTGGCAGCACATGATGTAGGTTGTTACACATGACATACTACTTCAGCAGCTAGTGAGAGCCCCCACTTAAAGCACACTTGACTTCAACAGGAGGGAATGATTACTAGAAGGAGCAGAAGTAGCAGTTAGAGAGAGTACTAGTGGCATTGTAGAAGCTGTCCTGTACTAAATCATCTGAAAAGAGCTCATGTCCTCCAGAACTGACACGTCCTCACCACAGACTTTGGTTTCAGACAGGGGAGGGGGTTCTTTGGTTTGGTTTTGGTTTTTGGTTTTGACATGTTTGCACTGAAGCAGAAACTGCTATTAAAACTCCATTTCCATCTTTTGTGTGAAGCTGGAGGGTAACGCCTCCAGAGGCTGCCTGATTGTGGACCCGGACGTCTACACTTGCTGTTGTTTACAGTTTGTTTACATCAACATAAAATCATTCTTGAGCATTCATTTAATTATAAGCACAGTAGCGAGTGACAACTGATTGTAAGCGTGCCATTCACTCTGATTGAACTAAAAACGGTTCAATAAACGTGTCAAAGCAGGAGGAGAGCTTGGGAGGGAGGGAGGCACAGCCAGTCTTCTACTTCAGTGCAAAGGTGTTCTTTTTATGGGGCAGGAGTTTGACTCTTGACAACGCAGCTCTGTTTTTGCGTAGTGAGGAACGTTCTGGAAGACAAGGCTTTGAGCTTACATCCCAATCACTTCCCTGGCCACTTGTATCTTCATGGGGAAGAGAGAGGATGTGTCTCAGAAATCAATAGAAAAAAGACAGAGCAGAATAGGAAAAGAGAGGGTGACATTATCATAAATGAAAGCATGGGTGAAGCGCAGACCGTACTCGAGAAAAAAAAAATCTTTGGTATCTTTGGTTTCATCAACACGATTAAAATTACAAATGGAAAAGTCAGTGAGGTAGCCTCTTTGGTTCTCACTATAGAAGTAGAAAGGTTTTTTTTTACACACACACAAGTCAGTCTTGGAAGCAGCTAGTTTTTAAGGGATTCCTCTGTTTTCCTTCTACGAGTGAAGCGATGAACATCCTCTCAGCAATCGCAGTTATCTTTGGTGTGTTCGCACCCATCTCAGTCAACGCGCGGCCCTGTCTGATCCGTGTCACAAACATCAGTCTGAAATTCATTGCTTGTCCGTCAATGGCCAACAAACAGTATGCAAAACAAAAAAAAAAAAAAGGTCTCTCAGTATCACAGCTAAATGACCTCTAGAGTACAGACGCAGTGTGTGCTCAGAGAGTTACAACAAGAGATTGTTTTCATTCGGAAGCAAATGAACAGAAACAAATCAAAGGAAGATCAAACTAAATTCTCAGTAATTTGGTGACATGAAAATTACAGCTTTCTACTGACACTTCTAAATTTTGAACATTCACTCTTTCATTAAGTCTAAAGGAAATTAAATACTCGATCTGTTGCTTTTTAAAGTAAAGCTAACTAATAATAAATTAACAGGGGGAGACATAAGCACTGCATCTTAGATGCGCTAACATTCTTAAATACCCATAAATATTCATTCACACAATTACATCTAATTAAATAATATTAAATAATTAGGTTTAAAAAAGCTATGCTTGTGTACTAGCACATTTTGTCATAAATAAATAAGTCTGACAGTGTCAAACACTTAAAGAAAGACAACAAATGTAAACTTTGGCAAGCTAATTGGGAGAAAGGGTTTCAGGGGAGTTTTTGGTCATTTAAATTAATGTTCAATCATAGCAAATATAAATTACATAAATAAAATTATAGCATTCTAAACCTAGGAAAGACAGTTGTCCATAGGCATAGGCAAAAATCAAAAGTAAGTACTAAGACAAGCAATGAAAACCTCTTTTTTTTGGTTTGATTTCATATCCATGGTGGGCACGTGTCCCTCAAGATCAGACTGCAGTGAGTGAATGGAGGAGGGACTCCCTCGCCAGCGCCGCCCCAGAGGCCTGGAGCGATGGAGGATCTTTGGACCTACAGTTATCAAGAATGAAAACTATAGGGTAAAGCTATTCGACCGATAGTTGAGCAGTTTTTTCTTCAACTGAAGAAACGTGTGGTTTTTGTCCTTTTTTTTGGCTTTTTCAGTACTGTGACTGGGGGGGGTGGACTACTTTGTCTGTTTTGTTCTTGAGAGAAATTGAACACGTCATGGATGTGTCTTTGAACACCTGACCCTTGTGACCCATTGGAGCGCCGCTTTACAGACATGAGAGAGGGGATTCAGTACTCTGCACAGAATGAGCTGAATGTAGGACAGAGAGAGGGAGAGAAGGGGTTGATGAATTCCTCTTTGGGATAGACTGTAGACCGGTCCATCTTTCTAAACGTAACTGTATTGCTCTTCCATAATGAAGCATCTTTGGTTTCATAGTAACTTTGCATTTGAGTAAGGGTACATTATTTTTTGGTTTTAAAAGACAGTATTCTTATAAATGACATGCCATACATCCCTTTATCCCTCATCACTACAACTTCAGCATTCAGTACATACATATATAAGCCGTCTGTCTCTTTGATGTGAAACCTGAATAGTGTAGGGCGCTACTACTGTGCAGAATTAGCAGTGAGCCTACTTGTCTGTGTGGAAATGTGATCCTGGACTAGCTATGTATTTATGACGACACTGAACAGATGGGATTTAAGTCTATCACTTAGCACATACCATAAGTATAGGCATGACAATGTAAGTAAGTAAGTAATGTACAGTTTCCTAGTTGGAATGGGCTTGCCCCGTGTCACAGGAGTGTGCTTTAGTTATCTTTGGTACGTGGTTTTGCTGAAGCACACGCTCTGTGTCTCGGAGCATAAAAAGCTGAACGGACCACATGTTTGTCAGGCTAGGATTTACAGTGCTGAGTGTGTGGAGAACCGAGGTAGCCTGCGTGACGTATGCGAGATGAGCTGAATCCCTGGACACCATGTCTGTAGGCAGGCACACTCCCCAATGAATCACACACACATCACAATCCACTCACACACATGCGTTTCCAGTGTCAGTGTACACATGTGTGTGCGTGGCGTGTTTCTCTGAATGTACTCCAGGCTTAAGTACAGGGGAAAGGAACAGGGGAGGGGAAAAACTGCTGTAGGAATATGTTGTGGATCTTTGGTATTGTAGCTGATGAGGTTTTCGTTGTTCTTTTCCATTTTTTCGTGAAAAAACTGCATAGGCACACGTTAAAGACAATCTTCAACTTTTGAGAGACACATTATTTCTGCCTTAGGAAGCAGCTGCCACTGAGGACACCGCTTCCACACGTGTTTAACCCTTTTAGTCCCAAATCTGCTTCCCCCTTTCAAAGTCCCTGTCGCGTCAGGCGGAGACGAAGCTACCTCTCCGCCTCCCCCAGCGACCTCACCTCCCGCCTCTTCCTTGGTATCCTCGCTGTTATAAGTTTTCTTCCTCTTTATAACAGTTCTTTTTAAGTTGTAGAACAGTTAGGTGCAGAAAAAGTTTCTTTGGTTTCGATTTGTCAATAAATACAAAAAGTCTCAAGTGTCCATTTCAATCATCCGTCCAGCCTTTGGCTTGCTTCTAGATCATGAAAACCTGTGTTTCTAGGGGAAGGGACTGCCCACTGGCTCGCAAGTGTCACTCTGTGTGTTTGTGTGTGGTCGGTCGTGATGGAAAGATGGCAATGTGGCTTTGAAACAATGGCATTTCCGTTTAAAACCAACGGCTTAGACAGGCAGGAGTTCCTATATTTACATTTGATTTGTGAGTGGGGTTTAGTTTGGTCGTTAGTGAATTAATTCAGCCTAAAAGGTACTGAAGTGATGAGGCCGGGGGTTTGCTTGTGGGAGCGACTGGACGCCCAGCCCCCTGGTCGGGAGCAGCCCTGTTTAGTTTCATAGGCTCCAGGAAGGTCTGCCCCTGCCAGGGGATCAGGGCGCCCAGCGCCCCCATCGTCAGGGGAGCCTGGTGGAGATGAAGCTGGCAGGCATCGTCTTTGAGATTGTCCTCTTTTTCAGTGATAAAGGCCCTGATTCGCCATACCAGTTCAGTCCCAGCATGCTCTCATTTTGTTCATTGTGGTCATGGGGTGTCAAACCAAAAACGAATGTGTAATGAGACATGAAACGTGAGACATGAGATGATTTGGCTTGGGATAGTTTGGAGTTGTTTCATGTCTGTGGCTGCATTTGGGAGTGAGAGTGTAGTGTGCCCAACAAGATCAAATGTTGGTTATTATCCTGTCTGCGAGTATATGTGTGTGGGGTGTGTGTGTGTGTGTGTGTGTGTGTATGTCTTTGTGTGAGTTCTTGCATGTGCGGGGGAGGATGCTGTGATGGGTGTTCTTCAACTGCTTCTTAAAATTGGCGTCCTGAGTTATCTAAGGAGTGAAGAACGATCTGCATGGAGCAGCCCCAGTTCTATTGCAAATGAAATGTGCTTCAAGATTGTGCTCATGTAACTAAGCCGTCCACTAAAGCCTGCTGGGACAGAACAGCTGTAGCGCTCGCTATGTTCCGTTCTAATTTAGTGTGCAGAAGTATGTCTGTGTCTGTGGTTGTGTCTGTGGGCATAACTGTTTTAAATGAGGCAAATTTGTGCTTGCAAACTTGCCAGTATCTGGCGCTGGGAAAATTGGAACTACCTTTCCATATCAGGGGCTAACCCTTTAACACTTTACATATCAGGGGCTGCCATTTAACCCTTTGTCAGCCATGTTATGTGCCGACAAATTAAACTACAGATGTACTGCAAGTAATCCAATTTCTAAGCCATGTATCCAATGTGTAATACATAGCAATATATGAATATCTGATGGAATAGAGGTCTAGGTAGTTCCTACTGAATGTTTGTCCCTAATCTATATTTTCTCTCTTGATGTCCATGAAGGATACAGACGTTAATGTACATATATCATCAACTGAGGTGAGTAAGAAAAATCATAACAGACCTAAACATGAATGGAGATTCATCAAAGATTGATGATGCAGCCAACTTAAACGGATTTCATGTAAAGCTGCTTTGTGGCCATCTGACAAAAAAACAAAAACATGAATATGGATGACCACCAGCCTGGTAAACAGGATCAGGCTGAGATGTTGAGAAATGTTTGAAGTATTCAATCGTTTCTATTCTAATGCACTCATATATTTTGATGCAATCCTTTGCATGGCATAGATTCTGAGTGAAATGGGAATCCCTCTGTCAAAACCCCAGTGAGTGTGGATCATTGTGGGGCTGGATGTATGTGAAGGTGATGTGCTTTTGTCATGGGTTGAAGAATCAGCTTGCTTGTTGCTACTGCGTGCCAGTGAACAGTCCCTCCCCTTTTCTCACCTTCTCCAAAAAGAATTTTTTAAAAAAGGTTGGTTTTGAGTGGTCCACCCATCCCTGGCAAACTGGCCGTTACTCCCACCCCCCCCCCCCCCCCCCCCCACCCCCCCATCCCCGTGCCCACCCCTCCACACACCCATCCCTGCCTCCCTCTAACCCTCCTCGGCACCACCCCCACCCCATCCCCAACCCCCACCCCCCCATCACGCTTTGGTACAAGTGCTGGAGGCGGAGGAGTGGCCGCCTGGACTCCCCTCATCCATCCATTTGTCCAGGCTGCGCCTCCGGGCGTTCATGAAGAAGTTGCTGACGGTGCTGAGCTCCAGCCCCAGCTGCTGAGAGATGGTCATCTGCATCTCCTTGGAGGGACGCTTGTTCTCCTTGAAGATGGCCAGCAGGGTGCGCCGCTGGAGGTCAGTAAAAACCAGGCGCGATTTCTTTGGTGTATTGCTCCTGTCCTTGCTTGGTTCTTGCTCTTTTCTTTTGCATGCTGCGGGGAGGTTCGTGAGATTCACAAGAGGACAAGGAAGACAAACAAGGAAGACAGAGAATGAGTTATTGTCAGAAACCACAACTTTGTAAAGATCTTAAAAGTCAATGAAAGTCAACAGACGGATTTGTAGGCCTTTCTCTGCTTGCAAAGTGGAAATGACAGTAGTATCATGTTTAGAGGCAGCTATGAGGTAAAACCACACAATCAAACACTGAAATGTCTGATCACAAGATATTGACTAAGGTATCACTTGATATAAAATGGAACCTAAGGCTTGGATCCATTGGCATGCACTCTTTGAGTTGATGGATGTCCAATACCCACGTTCCCAGCAATGTAGGCACTAGGTAACTCAAATTACACTCCATGTTTCTGTGACACATAATGCCTCACCTAACCAGCCCACTGGGTTTGATAATCACCTGTTTAACTCTGAGAGATATCCTGGCTCTCTAACTGTCACTGTGTAAATATCGATATTTATGAGAATGCAATGGTTTACCTAAAGGCAAGGTTTTTTTTTGCTGAACTGGTAAAGCATTGCAAACTGTTGTTCACAGAATAATTTGAGCTTTGTACTCCTGGTGTGGTACTTTGGGGAATTCTAGGTGGCCTTTTACTTAAGTATTTCATACATTTAATTTATCAAACAGACATCCAGCACATCCACAGATGGCATAGGCAGATAGAGTAGCTCATAGCCAGGGAACATTTCTCACTCAATCACCAGAAGCAACCTGTCACATCAAGTACATACAAAAAAGCAAGCATGCCAAGTCATGCAAATTCACCATGCACGGGCTAATCTTTGAGTATTACTGACTGGTAAAATAAAACCTACAACAAATGAACATTCAATATCATTTACACAGCACTGTGCACCAAAGTCTATCAAGCTGTGATTCATCAGACACGAAGATGTGCTGAAAGCTTTGGGGTTAGACTATTTCGCCATTTCGTTGATTCCGTGGACACAAAGCTTTCAGTCCTTTCTATTTCTAAGTCCGGGGGAAGAACGTACATTGCGTCCTGTTAGTGTATTCGTGGTTCGTGTTTTTTTTGTTGCGTGGTGTGAGGGTGTGTGTGTGTGTTTGTTTGTGTGCGTGTGTGTGTGAGAGAGAGAGAGAGAGAGAGAGAGAGAGAGAGAGAGCGCAGCATAGGAGCGGGCTTAAGAATTTGATTTCATTACCTCTTTGAATTAAGTATGCACAACTGAAACCGCCCGAGATCGATAGAAATCGGGTTAAGTACTCAATTGAGTACAAAACTATTATGTAAGAGGAAACTGTCCGCTGCTGGGTGTAAATAAGCACACACTCTACTGCAGCCTTCGCTGCTGTCTGTGCGCACAACTATCAGCTATATCAACCCAACCTCCAAGCATAAGGACTATTGGAGTGGTTAGACACTAGACTGTCTTTCAAATAGCGCAACTGAAGAGGCCAAGTTAGATCTGACCCTCCCCGGGGTGTTCGTGTGCTTTTGTATTGCAGTCGACCTAAATCTTTGATGGAATGCAATGAATACCAGTGGTTCAACACTCAACATTCATAATTCATGTCCAGCGAAACACAAAACAAGCTCAGATTTATTTCTGCTGTCCATGGTGCTGAACCATTACATTTCAAAGTGGGCGAATCGCCATTCGTTTCCTACTATTTAGGTTACACGAATTAACAAAAACAAAATTAGCGTCCAGAATATCGCTTAAATCAAGCAATTTGTCAAAGCATTGACCAATGCATGTGTATAAATTCATTAGTAGCCTATACATTACAACATAATATAGCTTATACTGTATGTGAGTGAAACATACTTGTCACTTACCGTGCCTAAAGGGTTGTTAAGCCATTTAATGTGGGTACTAATGCGTTTTTTTACATGTGTGAATGTTTTTGAAGGACTATGTAAATTAAGACAAATGCAGTTATTTTCCAAAAGGTGGCAGCATTCACTGTCTGATATGCCTACTTTGTAACAGGAGAGGTAAGCGCCATTCCGACAGCCTCCGAGTCTGAAGCCCTAGGAGACACGTAGCCTACTAATACCTTACCTTGATGTTCTAGATTTGCCATATCTTGTGCGGGGCAAAATTTAGTTAATCACGTGTTTGCCTATTGACTGCATAAAATCCACAAAACAAATGAGATCGAGTTATCTTAAAAAAAAATATGCCTATGTACTTCGAATTCCACTGAAGGAATGTTTCATTGTTACAAAATAGGCCGTAAAATTTACTTACTGTTATTGTTGTGTTTACTTTGGGGATTATCGACTTGGAAGTGTAAGCCTGCCAACACAAAATGCCTCGTTTAGGACCTTGCATACTCACATGGTCGTAATTGGTCCACACTTAATGATTATAGGCTAATTTATTATCATTATTATTTATTATGAAAAATTATATAAGCCTAAAATGAGAGATTGCATTTTTGGACAGTGAACTCTTGACATCAGAGTGGGCCTGAGGAGAAAAACAACTTGTGCCATAATGAAATTAATGTCCATCACCTGGCATTGTACTTACTGACGCCAAAAAAAGAAAAAAGCCTTCCATTACGGTAAGAAAAGAGAGAGCACAAGAGACGGGTTATTGCGGGCGCCATCTCTTTTGTCAATTGACATACAAACAACAGTGATTGAATCACCTTTGGTCTTCATGGCAACGTTTGCAGTATGACCAAAATCTCCATTATAATGTTCAAAGGGATTTAGCGTTTCGGTGGTGAGAATGGGGTGCCAACTTTGGGGTTTTCCAAAGGGGTAAGGTTAAATCAATAAGATCGATAAGAGAGGTTTCCCTGGGTTTTCATCAAATGGATAAGAGCTCTCTCTCTCTCTCACTCACTCTCTCTCTCTCTCTCTCTCTCTCTCAGACACACACACACACACACACACACACACATTGATCTTTCTTCTCCGGCGAATGTAAATCAATGCACAGTGCGTCTCTAACCACACGGAGCCCAGAAAGTGCACCCCTGGTAGGGTCCGATGGAACCACACATCTAACCGCAAAGCTGTCAGTTTGCTCATATCTGAATTCGTTTGGTTTCGCCTTAAATGCCTGCTTCGAAAGACATCGCTTTTGTTTATTTAATTAATTATTTAATTATTTGACCTGTGTTATCATCCCAAACAAGTAATGGATTGTATTGAATATATTAGTCTTTTTTTAACACAGATGATAGCTGACACAAACATTCCATTCCATAACACCTGTGTGTGGGCTACAATATTATTACAAGGATTTCCAAACACAAATTCTGCCGGGCAGCCCATAAAGTGGCAGGTGCACACATAGACCCCAGGTGGTGCTCAAGCCCTCTGCCTTTGTAAGTGCCCTTTTTTCAGGGATTTTTTTTTTTTCAATACTGATTTTATATTGTAATTATATTTAGCCTTACTATGCCTGACAACTGCATTTCACTTCTAGTTCTGCGAGACCGCATGAGCCCTTCCCCCTCATTAGACTTCCCTTGCTACATCAACCGCAGTCAACGCGCGCGAATAGAGAGCCCTGCGTCTCCTTGACTTGTCTCCGTTGGTAACAGCCAGGTAACGACAGTGCCCTAAGCTTCGGCATTGTCACTGGTGTAAAATTAAAATACTATCAAAACATCTCGATGCAGCCAAGTAGTCTAACTTAAACAATGACATGTCAAGGAAATGTCCTGCCTGATGCCCACTTTCATTGATAGGCTATGGGTTATTAAAGACGTGTTAGCCATAGCTCATAGGCATACTCACAACATTAAACAAAAAACAAAGAAAGAAATTAATGAATGGTGTGCTACTGTTGATGAATTTATTGTATATGAATACGTGTCATAAATGTGGTAAATGTGGAATGTTCTATATAATTACTACCTGCTGAGGAATGCTATAAAAAAAAGGAAAATACATGGTGCATAAGCTTCCCTGCTTCAGCTCTTCTGCATCTTCCCCGTTACAGGTGCTGAGGAGAGCTGTCTCCCTCCTCTCCTCTCCTCTCCTCTCCTCTCCCCTCTCCAAGCCTGACCCTCTCAATTAAACCAAAGCCCTGCTGAAGCAGACCCTGAGAAGCCGTGGAGGGCTGGAGGAGGGTATGTCCTCCTGCTCTAGAGGTTTTAATGTATTCACATAAACAAGCCTCTCGCACGTCCCCTCACCCACCCGGCCTTTCTGAAATAATGATGTGTCATCCGTGGCTGCCTCGGAAGGGATGGAAGGGAGCAGGTGATAACATTACCGAAATTCCCCAGCCTTGAAGTCAGATAGGGTATTGACCATGGTCAGAAAATAGTTCTAAAGGCTGAATAGGAACTATCCTTTCAAAAACAGCTCACTCTACAAAAATCAATTGCACACATGAGTGGGTTGTCCGTTGTGTTCACGGCGCGGTTTTCTAAAGACATCTTTAAAAGCTAAAACATTCTAAGAAACCCTTATGAATTCACATTCCCTATTCAACGCTCCTAATGATGTAAAAATGCTCTCTGACTTCTGTGCAGTTCTCTAATTCACTCATGAATGACTGCACTGCAAGCAAACGAATGTATGACATCAAATGTGTTTTTGGATTCTGCTTTGAAAGTTGGAACTGATACAGTTGTGATGTAGGGTGATTGAGGTTTGAGATCAATATTTCACCGCAAAACATGAGCTACAATGATGATTCATCTTGTTCGACAGAAATTCCTTGTGGAAACAGTCCAGACATTTTTCTAAAGCGCAGGTCAGGTCATCAGTCTGCCATAAATCCCTTCACTGTGGTTCCTTAGCCTTTTCTCTCTCTCTCTCCCTCACACTCACACAAACACACACACACACACACACACACACACACACACGCACACACACACAAACACAGCGATCTGATCTAGGACAGAGCTCATAAGGCCCTGTCGCTTCCGGGAGCTGAAGATATCTAAAACCGCTGTGCTTCATTATGGCTCAGTGTGTGAATAAATGCATCTGGGTAAATGCATTATGTTTGTGCGCTGGGGCACTTAGCTGTGTCATGCCCTGTGTGTGTGTGGACGTCTTTAATGTGAAGGCCCTGCCCGCGCACTTCCTGAATGCAAGGGAGGCTCTCACACAGAAATGAGTTTCTGAGATCAGCACGCCTCGCTCTCTTAATAGTTGGCTCTCTGTGTATCTGTCTCTGTGTCTCTGTCTCTGTGTATCTGTCTCTGTGTCTCTGTCTCTGTGTGTGTGTCTCTGTGTATCTGTCTCTGTGTATCTGTCTCTGTGTCTCTGTGTCTCTGTCTCTGTGTGTCTGTCTCTGTGTCTGTGTCTCTGTCTCTGTCTGTGTCTCTGTCTCTGTCTCTGTCTCTCTATCTCTGTATATCTGTCTCTGTGTCTCTGTCTCTGTCACTGTGTGTCTGTCTCTGTCTCTGTGTGCCTGTGTGTCTGTCTCTCTGTCTCTGTCTCTGTATATCTGTCTCTCTGTCTCTGTGTATCTGTCTCTGTGTATCTGTCTCTGTGTCTCTGTCTCTGTGTCTCTGTGTCTCTGTGTGTCTGTCTCTCTGTCTCTGTGTCTCTGTCTCTCTGTCTCTCTCTCTGTATATCTGTCTCTGTGTCTCTGTCTCTGTGTCTCTGTGTGTCTGTCTCTCTGTCTCTGTGTCTCTGTCTCTCTGTCTCTCTGTCTCTCTCTCTGTATATCTGTCTCTATGGCTTGCTTTTTTAGCCACCCATCCGAGGCACACCATTTGCTTTGACAGCAGAACGACCATCACTTGATCTCTATCAAGGACTGCACAAAGGCAGTGTCTGTTTGCCGAAGCCTCTCTAATCAAATGGGCTGGGGGGAGGGGCTGGGTGGCTGTGGGGATCACAGTTGAGCATATCCGTAATGCTGACGATGATGACATCGGGAGTCCAAAGGTTTGTTACCAAACACTCATCATAGCCACGATATGGCCAATCAGAGAATTCATCGACTCAGTGATGTTGTCTTCTGCTGATTGCCTCAGTCAGTTAGTCAAACATTTGGAGTATGTAAAAGATTAAATCATGGATCTGTTTTCCTGACTGAGTTTTGACTATCCGGGAATGGGGGACATTCATGTTCAGAGATGCTAGAATCAAAATGTTTAGAGACAAGTGGACAAACATTTTAAGTTTGTCAGGAAGAGGATTATAGGTCGTTTTTTTCTGATTGCAATGTTAACCTGAACGCCAATGTGTATCTTTATCTATGTAGTTAAGGTGAAACTAAAGTGAAAACAAAGGCTATGTTAAGCTAATTTTTCGGTAAAAGAACTACTCCAACCATTAGTGTCTACTTATTTCATCTTTAAAAAGACAGAAGAGAACCAGGGACACTATGGAGGGAATGTGAATGAGAAGGCACCGCATTCCTCTCTCATACCTACGCGCAGTAGAAAAATAAAGCACCTACGCTGAGCTCCACTGAGAAACATGTGTTTGGCAGAATGCCTCTCTCTGTTTACTGACGACTGCAGAGCCATGAGCCAACGCTGGGCACCTCAGCGAGCCCCAACCCCTCCTCTGAAGCCCCTCTGGCAGCCACAACACAACACAACACCTCCCTCACCTACCATCTCATGGTGGGAATTGACAATGGAGCTTTCAGATTGAACTAATGCCCCTTTATATTAGTGTTCACTACAAGTCTGAGGTTCCTTATTTTAGTGTTCACTACAAGTGTGAGGTTGCATTAGCCTTTAGCACACATGTCATAACACGGGACAACCATTCCACGAAACTCCGCAGTCACAACATGATTGCATGTTGTTGCAATCCTGGCACCTTTCATCAGTTTACAGTTTCAGGGGTATGTTGTATGTGATGGGTGATTGCTCCAATGCTTAAGCCAGCCAACAGAAATACTAATATGAACATGGCCACAATCATTGTGCCTGTATATAACAAATGCCATCAGTCACAAGTTACATTCAGTGATCCCAATGCTTTCATCAGCCTCTCTTGAACCTCTTGGCACTCAGCACTGTTATAGTATGTATTGCAATTATAGACTGCAGTGCATTCTTCCTCCTGCAAATGAGCCTTCTGGTTTATCATATTATAGTATGGCTTTAATACAACTGAAAGGGTCCTGTGTATACTTTTACCATGTTCACTCCCCCGTTCCTAGGCCACGGCCACAGTGTCATATATTACATTAGCCTAATGCAGTCTGGACAGGAAATGGATTTGACAACAAAGCATTTGAGTGCCAAAATGAATCAGATGAGATCTACAAAAAAATTAAGGAAACATTGGATCTCACCCCTAAATAACTGCGTTCTGGTTGCATTGCTTTACATATGCCATTAAGAAACCATAGTGATGGGTTAAAACACACTTGTAAAGAAGATATGTAAATTACACTTCTGCATTTCTCACATCTGGGGAATGAAGAGAACAGCAGGGAAGCCTAACTACAACCTTCTAAAATATCATGGCATCATGTAAATTCACCACAAGTTTAGCTGTTCCTGCACCGCCATGATGTCTCTTCAGGGGCAAGCTATGCCTAAATCTGGACGAAGGTCATTCTCTGCCACATCTATTCCTTGGGTACTTTCCCTTAGCTCTTAGGCTACTGCTTGGCTTCTGATGAGTGTTACTGCGGCGTGTGCCCGTATCTGCACACAAATGATTAAAAGCGATCTGTCACTGCAAAGCGTATGAAGGTGGGGACAGGCAGGCCGACTCGGGTTTGCTGGAGTCGCCTCAGTGCTGGGAAGAGATCTCCACCGTCAGCTTTACTGGAAACAGGCGAGATCGGGTTCCAGATCAATGCGCGCTGGGTCCACACGTTTGTGTTATTGTTGCCAGCATTAATGCTCTTTTAATCTTCAAGAGATTATCGCCATCGATCCATCGCCATACAGCTTCACATATTTGTTTTAGAAAGTGACATAACTAGACGAATGAAAGACAGAACCGTGCGGTTTCTGTCCTTTGAAATAAATTGTACGACACTGTTTTGTAATTAAGAGGTGCCTAACAGCAGCTTTTACCGTGAGCGCTACACTCTCTAACTATGAATCTTTTACAACACGTTCACGTGGGGCTATCCAGGCTACAACGTATACAATTACATATATGCCCTTGTAAATTAATTTAACAGCTTATCGTAAATGAACAGATAAAGGACATTAGGCATATATGCTACAGCGTTGAACTTTCACAACGGGTTCGAAATTCCATAATTAATATAATACGCTTTATTAATTCAAATGGACATTTGTTTTATTCTGGTTCTGATTGCTTGAGGATATCTGACAGAGGATTATCTTCTCTCATTTCTCCACAAATTGGTAAAGGAATTATCAACACAGACACAGGCTGCCACTGAACCTCAACTTTTATTAGACTCGACGCGCGTGTGCATTTATTTAACTTCATTTGTTTGTGGCCAGTGAGAGCCATGATCTCAACCCTGGAGATTTTTTTCTATTCCAACAGCCCTGCTTCTTAATGCTGCTTGTCCCTTTTCATCATTTATTTAGTCAAGTTGTTTCTGTGCACTGTGAGTTGAATAACAATGATTTGGTGAAAATGAGTCCGCTACTTGATTTGAGGCACCCTGAGGTGGCAGTCCAGGCTGATTGCATGTCATGTGAGAGGAATGGGCTGGAGTCGAATGTCACGTTTGATTTGACTAAATTATTAGCACAAGGACAGGGCCATTTTCTCTGGCGAAACCATGCAGTGACAAGACACCTGCACCCTCCTCAGAAGAAATACGCCCGAGCAAACCAATCGCCCGATAACTTTAGTCACTGGCCTATAGCATACACACTGGTGCTGTTTACATTACTCAGGAACGCATACATTAATGTATTCCGTGCAACACGTAGACAACAATATAAACAACTATCGAATTGGTGATTTAAATTAATACAACACACAATACTATGACCAAAGATGACTACACAAATGCTGCTATTTTAAATGCCTGATGTGAAATATTTCCTCTTTTACTCGCCATAAAAGCTTACAAAAGCCCGGCGCCCCACTTGCCATTTTGCCTAGTTAACCCAAGACAAGGTGACGTTTTGTGCTATAGCTGTGGGTCACGCCGAGATTTCTATCAATAATTCATCGAGGTTCTGCAGCTTCTGCTCTTCTTTTCAATTCCCCTGCCTCGCCGATCACATAATACCTTCCCCCAGTGCTCCGGCCGCAGACTTTACCGCCATCTGTAAGCTCCCGACACTACGGGGAAATGCAGGGCAATGCTGCTTTCCCAAACCTGCTTTCACTAATATTGTGCTTCTGATAGCAAATTATCTGGCTGGTTCCCTTTCATCTTTTTAACATTATGTCAACCTTAATCAACTCAGATCGTTCTACCCCTACCCCCCACCCCCCAAAAAGGAATAAGTATGGTGTAAGGTAGGCATATTGACCTCCTAATATTATACACATTTTATAGGCCCCAATTTTGGGCAAATATGAAATGTGGTCTTGAATTGCAATTTGTTTACGTGGATAAGCGAAACACTACTTTTCTGTTCACATCGGACGCACAGAATATAAACATACCTGCACCTCTCTCATTCACCGGCCATGTCATTCTAATTTTACGCGCGTAAAAACCTCTTTTGAATGATATGCAACTAACACCTCTTATGGTAATCGTGAGTGGTGAAGCACTTGGCCGGGTACACTACATGACTCCAGTTAGATCTCCATGAGCTACATGGCGCAAATTGCAGAACAGTCAATTGTAATTAGATAGGCTCCCATTAGAAAAAAATATTTCAATTTAAAATTTTGGAAGAAAATACCCATAGTGTTCATTCTGTTGTAACAATTCACCATTAAGTAGTCATACGAGGAGCAGCTTTTTACTTGTTATTTGTGTCGATAGTTTCTTGTATATTTGATGGCAATCATACACGATTAGGCTGTCAATAATTTGGAACAACAAATTCGTGTTCAATCAATATTAAAGAGTAATCAAGATTTAGCGTGGGGGCCTTTCTCCTCCTGTAGAACAAAAGAAGCGCGGTATTGATGGTTATAAATGTGATCGCTAGAGGGGGCAACAACCTTACAAGTATACATACGAGGGTTCCAACATCGTCGCTCTTCTATTGGGATCATAGCCCTAACAATCAACAGAATTCGCCAATTCTCTGTTTTCATCTCACCCTCCCTCTCTTTCATTTTCCCCCACTCTCTATAAGTCTCTTTTTGTTAACCTATCTGACACACAGAAGTAATTCTTACAGACTAAATTCCACAAGCGCTTTTCAAGTTAAAACGCATCTGTATATGACTTACAGTTGGTGATTACAGTGGATACTGATCACAAGTTCGATATGCTTTTTAAATTGAGCTGATATCTTATTGAAAAGAACCAAGCATGTGTTGTGTTTTGGATAGATTCTATACACTCTAACAAAACATCCTGGGCCACTGAAATCTGTCAGAGACAGGAAAACAGAGGGAAAAGTAGACAGATGAAATGTGTATTTTCATGTGTAAATACCGTTTCAGTAGGTCTTTGTTAAATACCCTACATGAATAGGCATCACATCTGTTAAGTGTCAAACTAATTTAACCTCGTCAACAATGTATTCCTCGTCACTAAAAAAGTGCTCTCTGACGTATACATTTAAAAGGTAGAAAAAAATAATCCAAATGCAAGAGATTTACAATCTATTAAGCAAACACTTCTTTCAGGGGAGAAAATTATTAATTCAACTGTCATTAATATTGATCGCAATTATTGACCATTAGCTGAAAACACTGTGAGTGAAAATACATTTCTCTCCACTGAAATGTTACTCGCTTCGTGAACTCTGTTTTAGTGATGAGGGGAATAAGCACGGCGCAGTCAGCGGCGGAAGAGGAATGTTTTTAAAGAAGATACCTTGTCTTACCTGCAAGCCGTAGGGCCGACATCCTCTGAAACTCGGGTTCCTGCAGCCATTTCCACATTCTCCGAAACGTTTCCCTTCCCGATTTAAGTTTACTCCAAGGTTTTGGGTTTCTTAAGAGGTCGGAAAGAGTGCCCTGCGAACGACACAGCACCCTCTGCGCGAAGATTGCCTGCGGGATGCTGTATCGCTTCAGTTCGGCTGTGATCCTTTGTGCCACTTCTTTGGTGTTTATTTCTTCCAGCTGCCCCGAGTTATTACCTTGTTGTCCAGAGGAGGAGGGCGGTCTGTCCCGGTTAGGAGCCAACACGGGCCCGTGGGATTGAGGGTGGCCCGGATGCCCTGTGTGGTGCATCCCGTTCAAATGTGGCATCATACCTGCTGTTGGGCCACCGAGGCCTCGAGAGAGATGTTGATCCCCTCTGGCCAGCATGGCAGTGTGGGCATCAAAGTTGGAGCTAAGCATCTTGTCATGCCCATGTGTGCCATAGTTATGGAGGCTTTGTTGGGTGTTGTGTATGGAGCCCAACCCGTTACCGAGTGGACTGCTGGCCAAGGGGGATAAACTCTGACCCATCCCGGTCATGTCCTTATGATAGGGGCTATAGAGGTTGTTCATTGCTGGTAAACCCCTATCGTCCCGCATCAGCGTAAAACTCCCGCTTACGTTCCCAGAGAGACGCTGGTGGTGGTGATGATGATGGTGGTGGTGCGGATGGTGGAATTTGTCCGAAACCGTGGAAATGGGCGGTAAGGGTTGCAGTGGAGTTAACGTGGTGTAGGTGCCGCTCATCCCCATCCCGGGAGGAGATGTGTCGCACGGCATACTCATGGCGTGATGGAGCGGGAGAGACAATTCTGGTCGGTACTCTCCGGCTCCGTCCAAAATCGTTGCCATGCTGGACACCATCGCGGTCCGCGACGATGCCGCAGCCAGATCCTGATGTATCCGCAAGGAAGCCCCCGTGTTCCGATTGTGATGGGGGCCATGAGTGTTCATCAAATCCTGCTCATGGCTTATTCCACCATGCAGATTGCCAATGCTGTCCATTGTCATCTCTGGGTTCATGGCGTAAGCATCGAAATCCTTGGCCAGGCATCGATAGGCGTTGTAGGCAGTCTTCATTCAGTCCATTGATTTATTTAATGTTTTGTGCCAGGGATGGGTCGCTCCGTTTGTTTGTTTTCTAAGGCCTCTCGGGTTTTTTTTATTAAAAAATTACCGATCTCTATCAGACGGGCCAGTGCTGATTCTCCCCATGTCCGAGCCCTCTCCTCCTCCTATGTCTACTGTTTGGGCAGCTGGAGCTGTCCAGGATGGGCTAGCTCTACGCACACCCTACCCCACTTGAAAGGGTGTGGACTACGGGTTGACGAACACAGTCTTTGTCCAATGGTATTTCCTAGTTTCTTCATAAGACCGCCTCATTTTGCTGTAACGACCAATCGGTTTTGACCGACTCTGAGGCCCCCAGGTTTACAAGTGCGGTTGAGATTTATACGCAGCCCTTGCATCTGGATAAACGCTGGAAAGTCTGAACGTCTTCGCAACTCCCACTAACCCTTTCCTTCCCTGTCATCAGAGCAGTCCCTCACATTTTTATATTTGCCACAATAACCTGTTTAATGGCTCTTTCCGTGTTTCATGTGGTCATCAGGTAAAAAAAACAATAGGCCTAATGGGCTCGGATAAATATTATTAGGGAAATAATTTAGCATAATAGAAAATTCACACCAATCTACATGTAATTAATACATATGCTCAAATATCACAAATGTGTCAATGTGAAGTCAGCTATGAATGATATGGTAATTATGAAAATTCAATGAGACAGAATGCTGCGATGAGGTTCATTCATCATTATTCATAGATTTGCCGCAATTTTTTTTTATTTCTACTTTTTCTCTCGTATAAAGTCAAACATTATTTCTTGGTGACACACCATTTAGGCAATTGTTCCAATTCTCTGATAGGTTTCTCCAGTTGCAAACATAGTTGTACAGCACAGTTTGAACTTTGAAACTTCTCATCAGATGCTGTCCCTGTTGGCTTTTGTTGATGTGATCTGAGGCAGCGTGGTGTTGAGTAGGCCTAGTGATCTGCAAGTTGTTTTCCTTTTTCGGCCTTGTTTTCTGTTCTACACACACACACACACACCGACGGAAAAACGATTTTGAAAAAAAAAAAACATGCTTGAAATCTTGAATTAGACGTCAGTATCCCACCACTGCAGCTGGTACTCGTTCTTGTATGCCTTCTTTATTTAGACAAGTTTATGTTTTTAAACTTAAGTTACCAAGTTACAAGTGAGTTAATTCAACATAAATGTCAATTATGTAATATTGTTATGTCCATTCTCCTTTTGTCGATCAGACATTTCAGTTAACCTATATTGGCCCACTTTTCTAAACGCTCGGCACACGACACAAAGAAATAGTGTTAGTCACTTTGGGAATTAACTGTTTCAAAAGTAACAGATTTCCCGAATAGCGTGGTTCTGTCTTGCTTTTGGTGGCTATTTAGTTTGGAGGTGGCGCAGATGTTGCCTTTGTTTAAAGAGACGGTAATTAAGGACAGAGGGACAGAAGTCTGAAAAGGCTGACCTATTTTTCTTTTGATCAGCTGTCAGAGCAGGAGCAGGGGGTCCCTCACAGAGACGGCCGCTTCCAAAACTTTCAGCTGGCGACCCACCAGCTCACAAATTGGGGAGATAGAACTGTACCTGACTGCAAGGCTTTGTGTAGGCAGACGAATGGCATAGTTGCTGCAGATAATGTGACAGATCAACAAAAAAGTCTGACACCATCAGTGGCGTTTTTGTTTTCAATACCCCGCCAGGTCGCCTCCTAAATTGTAAAGATATTCTTGGCTGAAAATGGGAGTTATTCATGTAAACAGATCGATGTGTGTACGGGGCAGGTCCAGCAAAGACACATCTCCTTTCCATGCATTTGCAAACGGAGCACTGAAAATATAACACTGTCGTTCTTCGTGACTTCTGACGTTTATGTTGGGCTAAATGTGCCAATGTATTTAGTGCAAAAATAAAACGCGTTCATTACTCCAGCCTAAACCGGTTCTGATTGACTTTGTAAACTATTGCTGAAATATATTTCAAGAATGTAGCCATTGTCATACTGGCATTGTGTAGTCTTTTTTTGTTTTGTTTAGCTCAGACATTATGTTGAAATTGGTATAAAGCCAGGTAGTCAGTCAAATATTGATTTTATATAGCCTGGTTATTGTCACATTTTTACAATACATTGATCAAATCTATGTTGGTGCCGTTTCTAATGATTTCATGAGATTTTATTTCATGCGTTTGTATACAGTTCAGTTCAAATATGTAGGCTAAAGTGACAGAGCACCAAGGATACACGCGTTATGTTGCAAGCTGCAACCACAGGTGTAGGCTAAATTATAATACGTGATCAAGTAATTCGGCTTTTTTTCAGTGTAAACTCAAAAGGTAATGCCCAAAGACAGGCCTGAATAACTCTGGGTCGATTGGCACCGTTCCCCCCTTGCCTTCTTTCATTTTTGTCCTCTCCCCAGCCATCTGCTATGGAAGTGCAGGGCTATTGATTAGAATCATTGTGCTGGAGACCCCATGCTAATCTATACCGTTAGTGGCCATCAGTTTGCGCTTTGCATTGCATCTGTCCCTGCGCCGCCATCTCCATGACCTAGCAGTTTTGAGTCTGTGTACAGTACAACGCATATGTTTGGTGAGTATCTGGCATTCCTTTGTCATCTTACATATAGCGGTCGCCTCCGAATGCGGGAACGGCTGCATTTAGCGGTTTATCTCTATTCGGTTTTAATGAGACGAGGTAGTGTGATGAAGCCAATGGCAGTAGCGGCCGATGCTATGGTTTGCATACCGCCAGGATCAGCGTTCTGTTTGGGCACTCGCATAAATGCGTGGCTGACCCACAGCCGTTTTTAGAGATGTCACAAGGATCAGAATAAGTAACTTTGCGGAAAGTGTGTCTAAAGGTTGGTAGCCACAGGACGGTGCTCAAAAACTTAACCTGGCGTTAGCGTCGTTTATAGCAAATATACACAAATATCTTTAATAATCTTGAATGGTACGTGTTGCCGTATGTCAAATAACTGGAGGTCATTTCACTGACGTTTGTGTATTAAATGTAGGCAAAAGCTGTTCAACCAAGCTGACCCGTTCTTGTTACTTATGTAGCCTGTGTGTGTGTGTGTGTGTGTGTGTGTGTGTGTGTGTGTTTCATAAAATTATTTGCCTCCACTAATCATTTTATGTTTTGTTTTTCCACATCAAAACACATGCAATGATGGATTTTTTGTCATTATTATTATTGTTGTTATTATTATTGTTATTATTATTATTGTTGTTATTATTGTTATTGTTACTACTTCTAATTATATAACTTTTATAAAGAAAACCTAGCCTATATATAAATATTATGTTGGTATACTTCCATTTTAATTCAATATTCATGATATTTGTTTTAATCTGTAAACACAAGTTCAGACTACATATGATTTGATTTAAAAATAAGGTTATACACTGCTGAGAAAAGTTTGGCAATGCATATTTAAAGAAATATTGTACATCACATATTGCACGTACAATTTTTAATTTCCAGAATCCAGTTTTGGCATATCAGTCACTAGTGGATCTTGTTTTAAAAATCTTTCCTCTCAGTTTTTTATGTGGCACACGTCGAGGATGAACTCTTAAAAGTTAGTGCGAGGCAGAAAGCCGAAGTGTGCCGCCCGACACACTTCAAGACCCAACAGCAAAAAGGCAATGCCCACTCCCCCCTCCCTTAGATCTAGGCATGAGGTCCTATTATTTGAGTGGTGTTGTGCGTGAAATCGGTTTTAATAAGCACACAAAGGAGAATGATTTACTTCTCTTTTAAGTGGAAGAGGAGCGCGACTCAAGTTGGATCCTCTGTTAGTGAATTGAGTGTTGTATACATTATGTTATAGACATTAAGGAAATCCTGCACGTTTTTTTTCTTCCCTTTTTTTAATGAAATTGAGACATGTCATGAGCACAGTAGATTACTGAATTGGTACAGGTTAGTTTTACCTTATTTTAGCGTTATGAACGTAGTGACTTTATTTCATATATCACTCTACTTTTCACTTCCATTCTTTGTAGTATTTTGGATCACTGTCACCAAAGTATATTAGCGCAGATGTTGTGCACGGTAAGAAAATACCCGAAAATCCATTAAAACTGGCTCTCTAAATTATGCTTATTGACAGGTATAACACAAGTATTAGTAGTCTTACAAAGCACGACAAGCTATTGTCTTTCCGTGCAAAAGAGTCGCGTCTGCATCTATCCGGGCCGTAGCTTTGGTGTCAGTGCCCCAGTTCCTCTGCTTCAACAACTTTGATCTGATTTGAACTTCTGTTATATCTGATACGACTAAAGTCATCCTGTTAGGGCAGTGTTTGATCTACTTTGTTCTTGTATGTTGATTTAATGAGAAGCCTAATTGCAAATAAGCACATCGGGCTTTTTATCTCCAAGAGAGAGCGAGAAAGGCCTTTGAAATGCAACAGATAGAGCGAGCGGCTGATTTATTTAACAGTGTGGTGAGAGAGATAGAAAGGTGGAGATTCTCTCAATACTCCATGATTATTTAATGGCCCCGCGCATACACTCTTTTAATCATAACATTTGATTTCATTATTGATTGATGTGTTAGACAGCAACAATTAGAAATATCACCATACATTTGTTTTCTCAGACGCCAATTAGGCTCTATGATCGCGCTGTACTTACTTATTTTTAATGTAAATCCCATCATGGAATAGGATTATTTTATACTTAATCTTTTAAATCTTTAACAAAAGTTGAATGATATATTGTATACATGTGCTTATAACTTATATCTTTTGAAATAAACCGAGAGGGGATGATTGGTCGTTTTTCTGATAACATTATGGCAAAAGTGAATAACTTTTTAGAGGTTTAGAAACAAAATCATGATGGGTGTGGTCTCCACAATGTAAACATACCAGTTGATCATAAAAAAATATTTTTAAAAAGGCATACTATATCCAAAATAAGTCTCCATGCCAGGTCTTCAGATTGAGTGTGTCAGCCATGAAGATGATAATTCAGCTCTTGACAGCTCCTTCACCAGGAATGTGTAAGGTCGAGATTTGAAAGATTGGCACAGAGTGAAAAATATCTAACTTTCATAAAAGCTATGGATTACAGGTTTACATTTAGGCATGCTTTGAGACGGCATTCTGTCTTACAAGTGCGGAACATTAGGGGACAAGAATGAAAGGTCAGGAGAGATCAAAGGTCATCCCCTTCAAACTGGAGCCATCTGACCCTTCACACCCCCACATTAGCATGGCTCTCTTAAAAGGCTTCAGCATCTCTCAGCCCCAGCAGTGCCTGACCAAGAAAGTTCTTACAATTACAAATAACATATTTTTTACATTGTAACACAAAATATAATTTGCATATTATTTCTTAAAATTTTGTCTTTTAGAACAGCCATATTATTTTTCTTTTTTTGAGGTAAAGAAGGTATTTTTTAACAGCATTATGAAGTGATATAAAACAGAACATGCAATAATATGACACAGACATTCTTTTTATTATTATTATTATTATTATTATTGTTTGTATTATTATTATTTTGTGAACTTCTGCAGCGATGTGGGTTATTGATTGATTGTTGGACTATTTTGGCTGAGTGGAAGGACCCCTGTAGAATGTTTGAGTTAATGAATAGCTTCAGTGAGTCTGTGTGCAGTAAGCCTCTACTACTCTTTTAGACACGGCTCTGCCCCACTAAACACAAAAGGGCTGCTTCTTCCTTCACTCTCCCCCTGTGATTACCTATGGCTGAGATCATAGTCATTTGGCATTCAGTCACTAAATACCACCGAGCACCATAGTAACTAACGTTCTTGATTGATTCTGGTATTATTGCAGGAATATATTGTGGTGAGTGGTGTGGTCTTTTTGTTGTCATAACAGTCCTAAAGGGCCTGTTTACTGCACTATTCTTGACTGCTGACCCTTGACCCCTAGAATCACAGAGCAAGACCAGTACACATGCTGCGGACTGACCAAAGAGCGGCCAAAGGATGGACCTTCGCTTGTAATACTGGAACTGGTTCTAAAATGAGTCATTTCAGCCCTATCCGTTGTAGCTACAAATCAGTGAAGTCAAACCCCAGCTATTTTAGTACCAGATTTCCCTGGTGAGATTTCAAATATTTTTTTTAGACTTGGATAATATTTGCATTGTCAAATATTGGCAGTGAATTTTTTTAGTTTTTCAAACAATCATCTTTTTCTTTTGTTATATAGAATCATTCTTGTTTGTCAGGGCAGGCTCTGTAAATGTAGAGGTAAGACATCCATTGTGCGGTACAATCAATTGTGTTTTACATACAGACCCACATACATGTTTTACCACGAACATAGACACAAACATTTACAGTTTGAAAGAGAATTTCATGCCAAGCAGAGAGAGATTTCTCTGGTCCAATGACTATTAGCATTCTGGCCATACGGTCAACAACATGGTGCAGTGTGAACTCACTGTTTTTCCTTGGGCCATATTCAACTGAATAAATCATGTGTTCACACAGCAGTGTGAATATTCATTTTCTCTCTTCAAAACTCTCACTCTGTCTCTCTCACACACACACACACACACACACACACACACACACACACACACACACACACACACACACACACACACACACACACACACACACACACACGGCAGTTCACATTGTTGCTCCAAAATAAGCAAATATTCAATAATATACACACCCTTTCAGGCTTACAAAAATACTGATATAGGTGTTACACACATAGGATGCTTGCCTCTGTCTCCACTCCCAACATGGACGCTGTGCAATCCCATCTATTCCCAGTTCTCCTCCTGCCTGTGAGCCTCAGTGGACGCTGCAGCATCGATCTCAAGAGGGGTTCTGCTTCATTTCAGTGTACATTATGCTCAGGGAAGGAAATAACTCCACCCAAAATTCCCCAAGTTAATTGTCACACCAGAGCGGAGAGCGGTAGCTACTTGGAAACTCGACACGACATGATCTTAAATGATGTTGTCAACCGCTGGCATTCATTCCGATGTTGTTACTCTTGTTGTTGAATATGAATAATAAAAAAAACCACTGGCAAAATTCTAATCTCTGATAATTTTGTTGTTTGAAAGTTTTAAGAATATAGTGAGGACATACATAATCATCAGTGTGTAAAAAAAAAGTACCTGTTAAAAAACTGCACTTAACCCCACAAAATGTATCGGTGTTGTGTGATGGAGAGTTCATTTGGAAACTTTTAACATGAAATACCAATTCTTCAACAAGAATATGTAATGTACGCATAGAGATGCATTACAAAAGACTACCTCTGTATTCATTAAGCATACTGGTCATGTGTACTTCTCACACTCTTCACAAAAGGACCGTAACGCAGTTGTCCAGCCTCACAGGAGAGAAGGTCTTATTTTTAATTCCATCTCTGTGCAAAAACAGCCTTTTGGGCTTGGCGCTCCGTAGGAATCATTGCAGTTGCTGTGGCGAGGTGAGGATTGCTGTGATTAGGAGCATGCGTGGACAGGCTCGCACAGTCAATGTGAGAATCAATGATGCTCTTACAAAACCTTTGTTTTCAATGCCTCACCAGAAAAAGGAAGCAGGCAGCCCAAATATGGGCTTGAAGGAGAAAACACAGCACAGCTGTGTTCATAAGTAACACACAGGACCTATGGCAGTCAAATATGAGATAGTCTGCTGTGTTTTACTATTACCTTCTTTAACTGAGAAATGTGACTATCTGTATATATCTGTTTGTGTGATGATTTACTAACATAAAATGCAACTCAACATTGTGCATGTATGTCATCCATGATAACAGTTTATATGTTCAGTCTTTCTCTAGTTGGATGACAATTGGTTTATTAGATAATGACAACGCATTTTTCACTGAAGGCAGAGTCTGTGTAAAAGGCATGTTCCCCTAAATGAAATCATGTTAAATATGAGCTGGTTTCCTGGAACTTAGGTAGGGAAGAGTATCCTTTGGAAATGGACAAGAGAGATGGGAGCTGGACTAGGCTGTCCTGTTATGTCATTCTGTTCCATCCCTGACCTTCGTCCCCTGAGCCCCAAGAGGTCAAGGGTCAGCACATGGGAACGGCCCCACTCCACCAATGGGACAGTACACCAGGATCAGATTCCAGCGTTGGCCGCTGCACTAATGGGTATTCATTCAATATGCTCTATAAAACAGTCGCATCATATTCAGGTTTGGAGGTCTTATTTTGATTAGATTTGACTTCATAAATCTTGAGGAACTGTGTCTTCAACACACAGAAAGGTCAAAATGGGACAGACTTCCTAAGTGTACTGTATACTCTACTGTATCAGGGCCATTTCAAAGCTATTTAGGTCTGTCAGTGGGGCCATTGGAGATTTTTATTCTAGATTTTGTTCACATTTGTGATTCATAGATACTACCAGGTCTCAAATAGAATATTAATCATGCTGCCGCATCCCAAATGTAGCATTAACCATTTTAAAAGCATGCCTTTTGTCTTAAGGTTGATCAATAGCCACTCACCACTTTGGCATATGGATTACCAATAACACATATCTGACAATATTGTTTACTGTTGATGTCTCTTGTATTACCTTATTTAAAAGTAACATTGGAAAACAAATAAACCCACAAAAATATCCGCCTATCCATACATACACACATAAAGACTTCTATGATGGTGAAGTATTGACTCACTTAAGGGGTATGTTTTGAATGTTTTTTCAATGTTATCCATTTCTGAAATGTATGATGCTCCAAACCAAAACAGCCCCATGAAGCAACAGTTCACTTTGTAAATGTATCATCCCAGTAGTTGTCATAGAGTGTATTTCAGTATATTCAAATTTTCTTCTAGGAATGGTGTATTTCACTTTCTTTTACTTACGTGGTGTTCTCATTCTGTGAATATCCCATACAAGAGAAATGGACAAAAGAAAATGTACGTGAAATAGAATATGTCTGCAAATTGGTCTGAGATATATGAATAAAATGAATATAAGATATTAGTAGATACACAAATATATATATATATATACATCTACAACATAACATATATACATTATATATATAGATATATTGTTGTTATTATTATTATTATTATTATTATTTTAAACACGACTATATTTTATATTTATTTTCTTAGGCTTATTGTTTATAATTACAGTAGTAATGGCATGGAAGTCATGGAGTTGCAAAAATATAAAAATCTTAATAATATCTGGTGTGACTGTTTTTGACCATTCCTGACCAGTAGAATCTAGCCTTTTTCAGCTGTTCAGAATATTTATACACAAACCTGCATTTAAACAGCATTTGCATATGTGGCAGGGGCACAATGAAACCTTGTATTTAGAAGGCAAAGGAAGAGCAATTCTTTTGAAGTAATTATATTGTTCTGTAGTGATTATATTGTTCTGTAGTTATGATATTGTTCTGAAGTGATGATATTGTTCTCAAGTGATGATATTGTTCTGAAGTAATGATATTGTTATGAAGTAATCATAATGCTACAATGACAATTATTATGTATACTCTTTATTTGAAAACTGCCTTAAGATTATAAGAAAACACAAATCTGATTTGACTCATGAACCTGAATTTTATTTGTTGAAACTCCCATAGCCAGCAGTGCTTTCCTGGGACATTTTAAAGGACTTCAGATATGTCTTACATTCAGAATTTATTTTAACTCATATTTACAGTATTTTCTTATTATATATTTTGAGAATCCACTCTCCTGTGAGTATTGCAAGACAAAACCAGTACAATTTGATTAAAATCATCAGTGCACTTCACTCCAAAACTGAGGAAGATGGCAACATGTACATGAAATGAAGGTAGTATCAAACATTCAACTGGATCTTAAAACCCTTCATGGTTCAGAACCATCTGGAGACTTGTGCTTGATAAATTCAAGAAGTGGCACGTTGCTTGAGAAGCCCGAAACAACAAACAGAAGCACAATTCACAGAAACGCTGGTTATGTGTCATTTCACACCAATACATACCTTGCCCTGCAGCATAGAGTGCATATACATACCATAAATTAACTTTTTGATGCAATCAATCAACAATCAGCATCTGTGTGACCATTTACAGACAATCTGCAGGAGAATAGACTTGGATGCAAAAATATCTTTATGACTGACTACATTCTATAAATAAATGTCAGAGAGATAATTGTCCTTTCTGAGTCTGCCTAAGACAAGAAACAAAACATACCACCTGTAAAAGAATTCTGCAACACTGTTAAATATCAGCAGTTTGCTATGGTATGGGTTGTTATTGGTTATAACGTGCTGTTACTCAGGATTAAGCTATACATCTATACCACAAACCATTAGAGCAGAGCAAAAACAATGACCCACACAGACATGAAGGGGTCATCCACGTCTCCAACCAAACTGTATCTATGTCATTACATGATGGTCCTCGAGTCATTCACTCCCATGCCTTACTACAGAAAACATTAGCACCTACCATGGGTGGGTAAATATACTGCCGTAGACAACAGCTACAACAGGATATTACATCAGACCTAAGCGCTCCCAGGAAAGACAGACTCCCCAGATATGATTAAATACAACAAAATCTGTATTGTATTATTACTGAACGTGTTATTGGGCTGAAGAGTGGGTTTGAGCTCGACACAGAGGACATGAGGAGCCTGTGCTTGTTACAGGGAGCTGAGGAGACCATTCAGAGTCATTAGACAGACTTTTGCCTCTAAACGTCTTTGGTAAAATAATGAGATGTGTGTCAGAAAATATCATCCCTCTCTCAATGCTGAATAAAAGGCCCTTTCGATGTATGGTAACCAATAACGTGATACCCTGATCTTTTATGACTAGTGCAATGATATACTGAAATACTCTCAACTGTGTGCGGTAGAAGTGCCTCCTTCAGGACAGGAGGACTAACTGATGAATTTGCCAGCCAGAGACAAACTAACAATTATGACCAAATCTAATTAGTGTGGTATGAACAACCAGAACTATTGAGTTGCCCTTAGTTCATGAGTTTATGTTGCGGGATGGTATTAACATCTAGACGACTGGAAACAATGTGAATACATCCATTAACCCTAATTTTCATTCATATAGCTAAATGCACTATGAAGACACAGAAATACACCCAAATAAATATATACATGATGGAGCTCAGTAAACAAGTATGCACTCTGCAGATTGACTTAAATACATTTCCTGAACACATGACAGACTCAGCTGATAAGATGAATGATACTGAGTTCGTTCACAAGAAACACAGGTGAAGAACAAGTATGTCAAATGCTACATAATTTTGCACAGAAGAAAAAAAAAGGTCAGGAAGTTGACGTTACAGCAACCGTATAAAAATATTTGCCTTATTTCCTCAGTCACTGAGTTCGCACAAATTGTCTCATGTCCATGGCAACTTAGCCGGCGGAGCAGAGCGTTGCCACTGTCCTAGGGATCAGGTTGTCTGGGCAGAGCCCCAGCGTGAGTGCCCTCCTGGGGCCGGCGGTGGCAGCAGGCTCAGTGGCAGCAGGCTGCGTGGCGCGGGGCTGGGCTGCGTGGCGCGGGGCTGGGCTGGGTGGGTTAGTGCCCACATGGCTGCTGACCCAGACTGGGGCTCGCTGCTGTACATGTGGAGCAGAGATAAGCTGCTTTCCCCTCTCCTCTCCTCTCCCCTCCTCTCCCCTCCTCTCCTCCCCTCTCCTCTCCTCTCCTCTCCTCTCCTCTCCTCTCCCTGCCCAACTGGCCTCCCTGAGGGATTCTCGAACACTAATGAGTGCACATCTGGGCACATCTGGGCACATTCCATCACAACGTACACACACACACACACAGCGGCAGAAAGGGATGTGAGTACACCTGTGCACGTTTCAGCAAAACACACACGCACAGCAACACACACGCACATGCACACATGCACACGCACAAACACACACACACACACACACGCACGCACACACACACGCACAAGCACACACACACACACGCACACAGAGACACAAACACACACACACACACACGCACGCACGCACACACACACGCACTCAAGGACTGATGTGAGTTCAAAGAGGCGCAGAGCTTACTGCACATATGCACCAACACACCCTGGCATATAAAGCCTGTGAGGACATGCACACTCACAAATGTTTGAGCCTTTGTCAGCGCAGGTACTTCCTTTCCTACCTGACACACACACACACACACACACACACACACACACACACACACACACAGGGCTATCCTGCAGTTCTGCAGATGAACATATAAAACATGGACTGCCTGAGGTCCTCTGTATTTACACTGGTGTTGAGAAGTCATCATTTCTTTCCTCCTAAAATCCTCAAAATCCCCAAATGAAATTAAAACATGGAGAGCAAAAACCCTGGCATGGCACGCATGGACACTCGCATGCATTTATACATACAAGTGCATATACACACACACACACACACACACACACACGCACACACACACACACACACACACGCACACAGAATGCATTAGTGGGATGAGGTTAGATGGAGTGAGGGCATACTGTGACAAAGAGAATCTGGCCCTCGGGGTCACACTCATGTCATGTTCAGTGGTGCATTTATCTAGTCAAACTTCTCCGAGACGATCAATGAGAGCAACTAACATGAAGCCCGGGCGCTGGCCAACAGAAAACAAGCCTCATATCTAACTACAGTATACAGCAGAAGTGAGTGTACCCCTGTGCAATATCATTCAAATGTCAAATGATTCCAAAATCATATTTCAATAGTTGCATTATTTCTAAGTTGAAGTCAAAGTATTTCATCTGAACAATCAAAAGCAATCACTTTTCGAAAAACTATACTGAAAACACAGGCATCAAAGTAGAATCCTGTCACCTGTGATCATTGAAACTCTATTGAGTACACCGGTGATTTCCAATTTGCCGAAATGCATGAACATGGTTATGAAATGACCTGTGTCCAGGCTTTTCTCAATTTGTGACCCACGGGGCTGTGTCCATCTGCATAGAGGCTCCACGTGGCCAAGAATGGCCAGAGGTATTGAAAATACAGGAAGATTAGTGACCAACTAAAATCTGTTGAAACCCAGTTGCACCACTAACCAGGATGTATAGAGCGAGCCATAGTACCACTAATCAGAGCAGCAGTGGCAGTCCTCCTAAAATTACTTTCTGTGACAGCGCAACATCAACCTCCATGGATGGCGTCCAAGAAAAAAACCCTGGCTCGCTCTTCGGCACAAAACTGCTAGATTAAAGATTAAATTTAAGATTAAACTTGACTAAAGAACACGAAAAGAAGCCTAATGAATATTGGGAGGACATGCTTTGGTCCGATTAGACCAAGATCAATTAGTTTGGCTCAGCTGGGGTCTAGCATGTTTGGTGTGAACCTGACCAAGACTGCCACAGTGAATGCATAGTCCTGACAGTGAAGCACGGAGATGAGTGTGATCAGGGGCTGCACGAGTGCTAAAGGTGTTGGGGAGATGACATTTACAGATGGCACCATGAATGCCTTTGGATCTATCAAAATACTGGCTGACAAGATGGCTCCCAGTCTCCAGAAGCCTGGAGAAGGAATATTCCAGCATGACACTGATCCAAAGCACACTAAAGAAAAAGTGAAAACTGTGACCTGGCCAAGTTTGTTGCCTGACTTGATTCCAACACAGTTAGGGTATTTTGAAGAGCCAGGTAGAGCAAAACAACCCCTCCAGCAGCTAAAAAAAAGCGTTCCCTGAAGAATGGCAAAACATCTCTCCAGCCACTGCAACACTGGTATCCTCCATGCCGAGGAGGATTGAGTCTGCCATCAGAACTAAAGGTGGACGCTGAGCTCCTACCGTAGGGCCTGTGTTTTTAATACAGTAAATCTAAACTGTTAGTTTTAAATTTGACATGAGAGAAAATACCCTCCTGTCCAACTAAGAAGTAATGCAGTTACTGTAAGGTGATACACTTTTGAATAATTTGACATTGAAATGGTATTGCACAGGGGTGTACTCAGGGGTATACTGTCTATATCTATTGTAACATATAATCTAAATAGAACCATCGTTGTATGTTAATGGCCCTTGGAACCATATGTGGATTACTGAAGCATGCGGATAATGCATGCCGTTTTTTGTTAATGTACATTTCCATTCTATTTTCCAGTTTTCACGGAATTCAAGTAAGTTCAGAAGTTATATACCAGCAGGAACTCTGAAGATGTATAGTTGTTATCTCTGTGTAATTTAGTTTTACAATCTATATGCATGATTTGGTCCTGACGAGGAAACTGAAAGCAAATGATTGCAAACATTCTACATCTATAAACTGAAATGTTCAGTGATGAGTTACACCGATTCACAGTACCACTGTAGCTGAGAGTAATGCATTTAGTTTTAAAATATTTTATTATTTTATATATATTTTTTTTATAAATAAATGAAAATAACATTTCTGCATTCCCTTCTACACCCAAAGCTCTGTTTGGCTGGCCTCCTCCGTTGCATATATACTTCTCTGTATATTAGGGGATCCACAGCAAATAACCAAAAGCTGGAGTGGATATGCAGGCTGACGTTATATAAATTTGCTGATATTGTTTTCCTCCCCTGTTGTTTCACGTGCGCTCCAGTTTTTGCAGCTTGCTGCTATTTCTGTGAGTGAGAGGAGGACGGTGACTGCATGACTCTGCTTCCCCCCTGTCAGGGCAGGGCATGGCTGGATAGAGTGGATAAAGGATGAGAGACCTGTCTGTCTTTCTTTCCTATCTTTCTTTCTGGCTCTCTCTCTCTCTCTCTCTCTCTCTCTCTCTCTCTCTCTCACTGCCTCCCTCCTCATCAGAAACTCCTTAAGCACAGTGGGACAGTGTGAGTTTCAGAAGCCCTTCTGTGTGCATTTTAAAGAGCAGCTTGAATTCGGTGGGCAGCTGGTGAGACTCTTGCCACTTGGTGGTGAACTTGGTGCCCTTCTTGTCGTAGTAGTGGTAGGGCAACTCTTTGCCCGTGTTGGGGTCCCAGCCGAAGGGCCAGAAGCCGTACAAGTGGATCTGGTCGCACAGGGAGGAGGCCAGCGTGTACATCAGGATGCCCGTGCTCAGACGCTTGGGAGACAGCTGCTTGTTTTTCCAGTATCTGCAAGAAGAGAAGGGGGGGGGGGGGGCAGAAAACCAACATGTGAGGCTTTCTATACATCTGACATTACACTTACAATCATATGAGACATTTTGTAAAAATGATATTGGCAATGGGCAGTTGTTATTGTAGCAAGCACTCTCAAGGCTGCCAAGGTCAACAGCTACATTACCATGTGACTGAGTTACTTTAGGCTCCCCTCAGCTGATGGCCAGGTTAACTCATTCAGTGCATTTTGATAGGAAAGCACTTACTCTTCAGGTTCACGTTTGTATGTGTGATTGTGAAGAGTGTGTGTCCTTAGTCCTTTATTTCAGTCTTTACACAGACTCCTCTCTGCCTGTCTGTCTGGGTGCGTGACGACAACGGAGCCAGAAATCCAATACCGGCTTTTCAACATTTTACCACTTTCCAGAAACCATAAAATTGCCGTCAACAATGAACACTTAAGGTGTCTTAAGGCACAATGAGCCTCTTAAGAGGAGTAATTCTGTCGTAGCAGGTTGCTTTAATGGGATTGTGGGAGATTACTGCTCAGCACAAGAAGTCACTTGTGGCAGACTGCACGGACAGGAAGTTAAGCCCCTCTTCATATGCTTGTAAACTATGTCTTTTCCCAAAACTCTCCCCTCACAGACATCACTTATCTACTGGAGAGGTCTTTGTCTCTCCCTTTATCATTACAGTAACAACATACCATTAATATATTTTGCCCAGTGTGTTATTAACCTAATGCGTGTTATTAAATGTTCACAAATAATATTAGTGCTTATCAGTTGTGGCTTATCATTCATCTATTTGACACAGACTAGACCTCTAAGTGTTGTTCAGTAATGTTTTAACTGGATGCTGGTGTTAGTATTAGCCCTATTAGCCAGCTTTGAGGCTGTGAGGTGGTGCTAACTGTGCCAGCTCATCTGTAAAAAAGATTAGCATTAGCATGCAAGCTAATTACACACTGCCTGTTGCGTGCTGGAGCACGGCATTGCTGTTGTTGACACATCTGAGATACCAGATCTGTGGCATGTCTTTGCTGCTGCTGAACATTGTGCTGTGCTTTGAGAATGAAATCAGTAAACAGTCAGTGATCCTTCACTGATAGCAGGAGAACGAACTGAAAAGCAGTAAGGAGCGTATTTATTGCTACCAATCAAAACGGCACTCTGCACAAGCTGCACTGTTCTGCACTCTCCTTTAGTGCCTCCTGTGACGAATGCCATTCCTGCTCCTTGCATACAAGGCACACAGCCTGTGTGTTGACAGTGAAATCTGAATTTCTGTCCACACTGTGCACACAGCACACGGGCCATCAAGCAAAGGGCCAAATGCGGTTACTCATCAGTAGGCAGTTGGTGGTAATAACAAGCCCTTTTTCATGCAAAAGAATACTCTTTCACTGTTGTCAAGCCAAACCTTAGGGGGACATGCCTAATAATGTGTTGTCCTATGCAGAGTTGTTTGATCATAAAAGCAGGGCATTCCAAATATACTCCAATAGAAGAACAAAAATGACCATTGATGGAATGTGTGTTATAGCTCCAATTCATGGCTGCAGATTATGCTTCAAGGTTTACAGCATATCATGTGACACTCTCTTTTCACAGATAGCTACTGTTTCAAGGGGAGGGAAGAGCCTGGGAGCCTAAGGTCCCAGCTGAGGACCAAGATATTTGTCAGAGAGAGAGAGAGAGAGAGAGTCTTACCGGTTGACGTACTGCATAATGTTGCCTGGCCATGCGAGCTGCACCTTCAGCTGGCCCTTGTGTTCAACGAAAAAGTCTACAAGGGTGCGCGTGACGGTGGCCGAGGTATGGAAGAAGAAGGCAGGGATCCAGAGGATGGCCCCGTCCAGCTTCTTCAGACTGAGGAAGAAGTTGTTGCGGTCCTGGATGGTCAGCAGGTTGTTGTAGTACTTCTCCAGGATGCTGGGGTTGAAGGTGGTCAGGTTGGTGTGTCGGCCCACGTCCTTGCGGAACACCTCGGTCGGAGCAAAGTTGCAGCGGAAAACAAAGTCGAATTTGTCAATTTCGGGCCCACAGCGACTGCCGGTCAGGATGCCACTGTTGCCCACGACAGCACAGGTGTTGTAGCGCTTGTTGAGGATGGGCGAGAGTTCAGGCAGCAACGAGCGGAAGTTCTCCCCGATGGAGAAGACATACTTGTGGCTGGAGTAATCGTAGTGCATCAGCTGCCCGACACGCACGCTGCGTTTGGTGAGGGTGAAGTTGTTCGGGACATCTATGTACTGAGCAATCTCTTTGCTGGAAGAAAGGTAAAAAAAAGATCCTTAGTTAATTGGATATGTTGGGAGTGTTTGATAACAATGGCAGTGAATGTGGTAAAATGTTTATACATTTGAAAGTTCTTGAAGTCTGGCATTGAAGTGTCTTCAATAAAATGCACTTTTCTAAAACAGAGGATGAACTAAAGATTTGGGTCAAGGGGTTGAACTGTCAACACACAGGCCCAATACGTCTATATGAACATTCTTTACAGACTTCATGAAGACATGCCATTAAATCCTAATGGATTATTGTGTGTATGGTTAGTGGAATACACACACATCACAAGACAATATGAGAACATTCAGTTTTAGTTCAGTTAGAATTCATTTGAGGGCTGGGACTGTATTAAGGCTCAACCTAAGGGGGGGGGCGGGATTAATGCTTGGTTAAGGTAATGTTGCTCATGATTTGAAGCAGTATGGAAAAGTCAATCCACCTTTGTTCTAAATATGCAGTCCTATTAAACTTCCACTCGGATGTCTTGCCCTGTAGATCTTCATTCAGGGCATTGTTGAGCGACGTGAATGCAGGATCCAGGAACTTCATAGCCAACTGGGACCTGTTGAGATAAATAAGGAAACAATGCTCTTAGTTTTCTTTTTTATTTGGACTTAATTGCTTTTTCATTTCAGAGGGAAGCCCTGCTCTGATGTCATGGGGCTGAAGCTTTTTAGAGGCCGTGCTCATCAATGCCAACCAGTCCACACAGCTCCGACCCCCTGCTCTGTGAGAGTCAATGACCAGGCTAGTCGATGGCCCAGCTAATTAACTAGCTGTTTTTAGTGTAGGTGCTTGGTAGTGTTTCCCATTTCAATTTGTAAGACCTTGTTCTATTTTGGTAACACTGACTGATTTCCTCCGTATTCGTACACTCTCTCTCAGTGGGGTTGGGTAAAACTGAAAAACTTTGTAAAGAATGTTATGATATTATCTGCATGTGATATCAATGAAATGCCATTAGCAAACGGGCCCTTGATACTCACTATGACAGTTATAAATGTACATTTTTATCACATAACATTTACTTATAATGTTGCGTGAGTTGTGGATGGCCCAACTCATTTGAATATTGGTGTTCGCTTCAAAGAAGAATCGAAACTTTCAGAAAAGCTCTCAAATGAGAACTGATAAGAAAGCTTTTGAAAGTCTGATTAAACACACCAGACCAGTCTGATTAAACACACCAGGCCTTAAACCACACATAATTTGCAGTGTCAGCAAAACAGCAGAATTAGGTAGCATATGGGCAGATGGACCACTGAGTACCCCCCCCCACACACACACACACACACACACACACACACACACACCGTCCCCCTAACACAGAGACACCACCCGGTGTGAATCCACTCCTTCAAAAGCTTTAGCAAAATGGCTACCGTCATATACTATAACCTTGGCTTGTTACAAAGAGGAAATGATCACTGGTAGGAAATGAACCTGTCAGAGGTGTAAATCAGGACCAAGGACAGCTCCTGCGTGTGGGATGCTTGGATACAAGCCCCAAAATCTTGATTCACTGACTGCACAGGCCCAGTGCTGAAAGATTCACAATAAGGCAGTGTCGTGTCTTGTCTTTAGCCATATGCTCGGTCCTTGTTTATGTTTTCGTAATGAGTCTCTGGGTATTTTTTTGGGGTGAGTAAAAAGGAAACAAACGTCAGAAAACGCCAATCGGTGTAAGGACACGGTCACCACATTACTGAGCAAAAGTCTAGTATGTAATGACTGGTTTTCAGTGAGACATCCTTTGCATCAGCTGGAATGTCTGTACCATCTGACAGGACACAGGCTACAACCGAGAGAAGGCCCTTAAATTCACCCATGTATGACACAGGCGCATGGAAAGATTAACACCAGGGATAAGATTTGTACAGCAAATTGTTTTTTTTCAACGAGACAACGCAATTGAGCGTAATCCTCGTGTTATCCACAGTGTACAATCACGTTAATGTATTGAGAGTATAATATAACGACGATTACTAACGGTTTACGCCCATATACACCATTCGCTGTTTTTTACACTTACCGGAATCCGGCATGAAACATATACATCCGCGGCCCACCCGAATTCGCGTATTTGGGGGCCGTGAAGATGAAATCTTTTTTTATTGACACGTAGCTGATCAATGACAGTATGAGCAGTGCCACACTGAACATGATCAGACCCAGCACACTGATGATGCGGACCATCTTGACGTGTTGTCATTCCCTGTTTATGCGCCGCCAAGAATGAAAACGTCGCGTAGTTGGAGAAGGTAAACGAGCATACTTTAGGATGAGGTGTTCGACGTCCTCCGGCACATCACCTCAGAGATCGGACGTGGAAGATTCACCGAAATGGCAGCTGCTTGTTTGGATAATTCGTCTTTGCTCAGCCTCCGCATCCTCGTCCTCATATCGTAGGGGAGTTGCCATTCCGTTTTCCCGTTGCGGAAGATAAATGCTATGAGTGTAATGTCTCAGCGAGATGCAAGCCTTTTCCTATCCAATTAATTGACGCCGTAGGATTTTTAAAGGAGACCTAACCTATCGCAAAAATCAAAGAAATAAACAACATGCTCTCAAGGCGGAGTCATTCCGGGCAGGAAAGGGTTACATTTAGCAAGCCTGCGTGGATTATGGCGTGCTCTGTATACATCTGCAACATTTAAGTCTCCCCGGCACAGCAAGCCTGCGCGTATGTGGATGGTGTAGATGCTGATGCATGCGGGTGCATCTACAGTATAGCGAGACCGCTCGTTTGAACAGATTTGTATCAAAATAGATAGTCACGCCAAATAAATCTGGCATGTCATTTATGACAGCAAGTGCTGACGGTAACAGACAACCTACAGCATACATGGCAATGCTGCTGCTAAACGGGCTTTAGTGTTTGTCAGTGCATTAGTCCAAGGTCACTTTAAACCACTGTAAGGGGCCACTCGAAGGGTCTCTACCTTTCGTTTCACGTTTTAAGTCAGTTCTCCAAATACTATTACCCCAATTGAAAACATATGATTAACATGAATATGCAACACCATGGCTCACATCATTTATTACTCAGAATCTATCAAGATTAAAATGAAACTATTTTTAAATTTCAGTCTCAATCGCTGGCATCTACAGTAAATGATATGGCCCCACCACACGTTTATAACTTAATATGGTCCCCTCCTCTCAAAATACAGAGATCCAGCCATGTTATGTCATTTTGGATAGTAGAAAGAGAAGAGTAAAGTTCATTCTGTCGGCCATGAGGTCTTGTCATGTTTTCATGATGTCCTCTAAAACGTCCTTCCTTTCTATCATTTTCCAGCTGGGTTTGTTATGATCCCTGTCCCACAATAAGAGAAGTTGCAGTGGCGCAGAGAGTGTACTGACTGCTCAAAAGTCTTCATATCTGCTTCAAGGTGCTATGCCTCTTTAAAGACTTTGGGGTTTTTTGTTGATGCCCAGAATGGTGAAAAGACAAACATTTGTCAAACATTTGGACCCCTTTTCCTCTCTGCAATAATGGGCTGTGGCATTTCAGCTGGGACCTTACCCTTTCTCCCTGTCCCTAAGGTTATGTTACACCCTTACAATAATAATCTTGATTTTAAACTAAGATCTTGATTTTTCACACCACAGCGTGATCCCTCCTTGCCGTGTTTGGGCTAAGACATCCGATTCCCATTTAACTTCTGACCACAACAATGCACCCTTGTTATTAGTCAACAGCAAAGCCTGGAAGGGTAAGCGGTATACCCTATCTAAAATGGGTAAGCAGTATACCCTATCTAAAATGGGTAAGCGGTATACCCTATCTAAAATGGGTAAGCAGTATACCCTATCTAAATTGGGTAAGCGGTATACCCTATCTAAAATGGGTAAGCAGTATACCCTATCTAAATTGGGTAAGCGGTATACCCTATCTAAAATGGGTAAGCGGTATACCCTATCTAAAATGGGTAAGCGGTATACCCTATCTAAAATGGGTAAGCGGTATACCCTATCTAAAATGGGTAAGTGGTATACCTACTCTAAAACGGGTAAGCGGTATACCCTATCTAAAATGGGTAAGCGGTATACCTACTCTAAAATGTTGCCATCACTCATGGGAGGGTTAATTGTGTAGGTATAGATACGTGTTTCCTATGCGAGACTGCATACAGCAATGTGTGAATTAGAGACTTAGTGTAAAGATGAGCTGAGGTGCTTGAGGGAACACTTCATGTTGGTGTCAGTGGCATCAAAACTTTGAAATGGGGTCTGTGTTAATAGGCTTGGGAGAGACCACAAGACATGAACCAGAACAAACTTCAACCAAATTAGGCGACGGCCCAGATAAAGACCACGAAGTTGAGAAGTTTGAATTCTGACACACTTGTCATCCTCCCCTATCACTACAACGTTTCTGCTCTGAGTGTCTTTCCTCCTCTTTTTCTTCCCAAACTTTTTCATAACTACTGCATTCTTTTATACGCTCCCTTTCTCTCTCTCTCTCTCTCTCTCTCTATCTCTCTCCCTCTGTTCCTGTTCTCCCTGTCTGTATCATTCCTTCTCTATGCCACTCTTCCCATGTCTTGTCCACGCTCTGACTCCTAGTGCACAGGGAGGCAGCATTAGGCCTTGGCCACGCTCTGACTCCTAGTGCACAGGAAGGCAGCATTAGGCCTTGGCCACGCTCTGACTCCTAGTGCACAGGGAGGGAGGCAGCATTAGGCCTTGGCCACGCTCTGACTCCTAGTGCACAGGAAGGCAGCATTAGGCCTTGGCCACGCTCTGACTCCTAGTGCACAGGAAGGCAGCATTAGGCCTTGGCCACGCTCTGACTCCTAGTGCACAGGGAGGGAGGCAGCATTAGGCCTTGGCCACGCTCTGACTCCTAGTGCACAGGGAGGGAGGCAGCATTAGGCCTTGGCCACGCTCTGACTCTTAGTGCACAGGGAGGGAGGCAGCAGGCAGCATTAGGCCTTGGCCACGCTCTGACGCACCTGTCAGATGGACTCGGAGCTCAATGGGCCGGAAGAAGAGAGGGCAATCAAAGAGCCATGAATTGTCCATTAGCCCATTTGGGTTAATGACCTGGCCACAGCTCTCCAGCCAAACGGGTAACACACAAGGTCATCATTTGTTTTTGTTTTTTTATAGAGGTGTTTTGTTGTCCCTGTTTTTGGAATATATATATATTTATATACTGTATATATAAGTCTGGTGGACATAACAAATCCCATAACAGAATACCACAACATGATTCAAAAGGTCTCTTACCAAAGGTCCAATCAGCATGGTGAGGTTGTTAGCATCCTTGTTTCATCACGGTCAACTTCTAATAAACTAAAAAGACACAATTACACCTGTAAACGTGCCTCTGTCCATTTAAGATTGTCATTGTGATACAGAATGAAATCATTGCTCATGGTTATTTGAACAAAACCATCACAACTACTTACTTCCTCTTTGGTGTCCATAGGTTACCAAAACTAAACACAACATTCAACAGCAACCGAAAAAAAAGTCTCGATTTAAAAACTGTGCAACTCTCAAGAAAGCAATTAATAATCAATTGCTATTAAGGGCTATCGATGGCAGCTGGAGATGAACAGTTCTGAAGTTTGCTTCATAATTGTGCGGTGGGCGGTGCTGGCTGTGTCTCAATCAGAGGAGCGTGAAATTACACTTCTTATGGGGAGTCTGTACACTACAGCCGCAGAGTCAGCGGCTCTCTCTCTCACACACACACACACACACACACACACACACACACACACACACACACACACACACACAGACATGCATACCTACAGACAATTGAAACGTTCTTTCCATCTGAATGTTTCCTTAGAGATTTCAGTTTCACCTAATTGCATAATACACCTAGTTTGACTGGAGAAGGAGGCGGTGCCCCATGGAGTGCATTGTCTGTACTGTCCCGCTGTAACGTCTCAACTGAGCTGTATTCCTATGGTGCTGTTCAAACATGTCTGAAGGGCACAGGCCAGAGATGAAAAACCACCCAACCAATATTGATGAAAATTGGCACAAAGGAGATCAATAATGGGACTCTGTGACTTCAGACACTGATTTGGAAAAATGTGTCTTCAGGATTCAGTGGAGTTTATTTCGCCGGGAAAGTTTCATTTTGTGAAGTTTAATCCCCCCCCCCCCCCCCCCTCCCCCTCAATAAATGGAAACCGTCACAGACAATAGACAGGGCAGTGCAGTGTGTGTATCTGTCATAGTTTGTGCAGACAGCTCAAACGACGTGAGCCATGGGCCAGAGGGCCGCTGGACAGTGCCTTGAGCCGGACGAGCGCAGGGCTAAACGCCGGCCGTTTCTGATGGGACGTGGGAAAGATGAATAGCCACATTAGCAGTGGAGATGCTCATGGTGTTTTTGATGTATGGCCCAGAGGTCAGTCAGCGTGGGGCCGGAGCGGAGTAGAGAGGGTGGGTGGGGGTGGTGCTATTGGGGGGGGGGGAGGGAGGCAGGAGGTGAGGGGAGGAGGAGGAGGAGGAGTAGGGGGGGCAGGGCGGATGCGCCGCCTGTTCACCAGAAGCTGTGGTTGCTAGGCGACACACTGACCAGGGAGCCGTGTCCTGATTGCAGTCACTCCGGATCAATTTCCGCATGTGTGGAGCTGACCAGTATCAATCACCCAGACTCGCAGGGGAAAAACTCATTCATTAAATGAGTTTGGGGGGAAGGAGAGGGAGAGAGGAGGAGGAGGAGGAGGAGATGAAGAAGGAGGAGAGGGAAAAAAAATGAAAGTGAGTTCACAGCACAGAAGTGGTTAAACATACGGAAAAGACCCATTAATCTCCCGGGGTGAGACAGCTTTACATTTTGTTGTTGTCAATGTCAGGGACTTTTCAGACAGGATTTATGAGTCTGAGATGAAGTTGCTCTGGTTGTTTTTCCTCATATTCAGGGATATCAGCTGCTGTATTGTTTCCAAACTGTATTGTTTCACAAATGCCTTTGCCCTTCACTTCTGCAGAAGTCATAACAACCCAACAATTGCACCCATCTTTTTCTGGTGCTTGTTTATAGAATCTATATTCCATCGCTCCACATATTCCTCCGTGTCTGGCATAGGTTATAAAATAGCGGTTGAGAGCATGCAGCCACGTGGCCGATAGCGAGCGGAGCCTCTGAGGTATTGGCTCTGACAGGCATCATTTGAAGTTAAGCAGAAGACAGAGCTGGGGAGAGCTCTTCCAATCAGAAGCAGAGCTGAAATGCTATCGAGCTGAGCTGACACACTCTTCTGCAGGAAGAGACCCCCCAGCCCCTTCGAGCCAAATTAATAAGCATCGCGTTCGGAGCCCCCAGGCCTTAGCGGAATGAGACATTACGCCGCCATTGACTCGTTTTTCAGCTCATTTCAGAAATGTAATCTCACTCTTCATGACTTCTCGGATGAGGAGAGGATGCAGGGATGTAGAGGGGCCTCTGCTCTCATCTGATGGGGAGGATCTTACACACCCCCACACCAGCTCCCACAGGAACCCTGGCAATTAAAGAAGGAGAGGGAGAATGATATGGAAAGTTCATTTCAAATTTTGTCCTGTAGTGTGCAACCACTGGGTACTGCTCTCTATTTCAGGACAATAGTTGGGTGATTCTTTTTCCCCCCACCCCAATTGGGTTAATGGTTATTGTATTTTGAGTACAGCTTCACTCCGCGGTTCATGTTCCTCATTTAAATTGGGTAGAGGCGTGTAGGACGTCTGCTTGTTAGCGATCCTCTGTCACAAAACTGCAATTCTATGGAGTCTATCTTACTTGCTGATGAATCATTGCTCATACCTGCCTGTCTTCATTTACAAGGCTCTGCATAGCTGTCCTCAAAGGCCTTGGTGCAGTGTCTCTCCTCTGCATTTTAAACATTTAGCTGAAGAAAGTAACTGTGCCTTCCTTCCAGAGACTCATTATGGGGACTCATCACTCAGTGGTAGTGGAGCACATAGCACTCTGTCCTTTCAGAGCAGGGTCCATTTAAAAGTGTGCTTCATTTTCTCTGGCCATAACAGATCTCTCCCCATTATGAGAAGTCATTTAGTCTCAGCTCCCCCTGACTCACCCCAACCCCATGCATCGTCTTGCAGCTCGCCAATTGTCTTCTCCACACTGCATTTCATCACTGGTGCCACACTGACACAGGGGAAGCCATCACTGACGCCAGCTCTCCTGCACCCCCCCCTCCCCCCCCCCCCCCCCCCCCCAACACACACACAAATGCACACACACACACACACACACACACACACACACACACTCACACACACACACACACGCACTAGAGATAAACTAGGTGTGTGCTTTTGCTCTTGTGTCTGTGGCAACGGGTCAAGGATGCGTCATTGCACCTCTGGTTACCATGGCATCCCCTGAGACATTGTTTGACTTTGTGGTGTGTTCGTGTAATTAATGCTACTCGAGCTGTGCTATTAGCTACCCTCCATCTGGACAATATTTAATCTTTAATTAATCACTTTCTAATGTGTGGGCTCAGACGAAGTAAAACATATCAGTGAAGAGGCGTTCTGTGGAGAACTGAATAACCTTACCTTACTTACCGTAATAATCATTTATTGTGAAACTTTGCTGAAAGAGCCTGCGATTTTAGAGTCACGTAGCATTTTAGTGGAGGAGAGATCCCTGTTTTCTGGCCAAACTGACTGACATAGGGAGTGTATGCAAATGATGCTCTTGCTGCACTTTACAATTGGAGGTGTTAGTGTAGATGTAAATGTCTCCTGTGAAATGTGTATGTAAGTTCCTGATTAAAATAAACAGATCGTTACACATTTAGATAACTGCAACTGCAACTGCTCAAACGGGATCCAGGTGGCAACAAGTAATGATTAAAGAGGTTAGTAGCACAGATACAGAAGAGAGAGAGAGAGAGAGAGAGAGAGAGAGAGAGAGAGAGAGAGAGAGAGAGAGAGAGAGAGAGTACATAAGAAAATTACTCCGATCAATAGCAGCACAAATATTATCTCTCAGCGTTGGCACCCTTCTCTCATATTCACAGGGTATGGGTGACACCAGCGTGTTTTAGATGTCGATAAACGCCTGGATTTGCATCACTTCCCAGGGATCCCTGAGCAGCACCGTACAATAGCCAATGGTTGACATATTGGTGGCTTGTCTGTGTACCTTCCACAACTTTGGCCAACTCCTTATCGCATTCCTCTGGTGCTCCCCCCCCCCCATCTCCCTCTGATAAGGGCTGCATGTTATCCCACTGCTAAGAGCACACTGATAACATTTAAAAACATCTGACTCACTGAGCCATCA